>NW_010238125.1:100670-149588 GCF_000690775.1 Eurypyga helias | reverse complement strand
TTTCCCTAAACACCTCAAAGTAAACAGAGGAGCCCTTTGCCTCCATCCCAAGAAAAGAAAGTCACTTACTAATTTTGAATGGTACAGACACAAAAATCAGGAAGCTCATTTCATTGCTGCAAGTACCAGAATCTATAACATTGCATGTTTATGAGCTGAGAAAAGGTAAGCAATACAAATCATTAGATATGTAAATGAGCATCTGATTCTAATGATCTTTCTGTGAGACCAGCCCAAATCCAACAGTTGATTGCTACCCACACTTTTGAATTCCGCTAATGTTAGTCTCCTGGATTCTGATCTCACAGAGGTTGGTGGAAATAAAATCATATTTAAGTCTCCTGAACATTATTTATAAAGGAATCATGTTTATGCTGGTCAAGGAAGACCTCACTGTGTTCAGCTTTATGTTCTGAAAAAAGACAATCAGGTGTGGAGCATTACAACAACTTATTGACACCTACTGGGAGGGCAGCAACTACTCATGCTCTCATCCTGTGTGAGTTTGCCTCCTGGATGTCTGCAGGTAGCCCCAGCTGGCTACTCTTCCCATGGTTAGCAGGAGGAGGCTGCTGCAACTGTTTAGAGTTCTCTCTCTCTTAAAATAAAAAAGCAAACCCCAAGAAACTAATTTTTAAAACACAGTATGTGTGTTTTGACACAAATCTTTATGCTCACAGTCTCATATGGATTCAGTCACTGTGATATTACATTTGTTGGACCAGGTGGAAAAAGATCAAGGGCAGATCTCCAGAGAGGCTCTTGATCTTGAGCTTTATCCAGGCATAGAAGAATAAATTCCTGCAAAAGCTACATCCCTTCTATGATCACCAAACCTTTCCTTTCTGCAGAACATCACAGTTCTTTGCTCAGGAAGATGAAGAGTCACATAGTAGTGATGCTAATCATGAGGTGATGGAGAGAGGAGGGAGATGGCATGCCAGATAGAATCAGTGATAAGTTTGGGAAAATTAGTGGGGTGTTTCACTGTGAATGAAAACACATCTAACCTTGGAAGTTAGCAGGTGTGATCATAGGAGAGTAAGTGCCAAATTTCAGTAAGTTATCACCAAGTCAGCTAGATGGGATAAGTACCGTGTTTCTTCTTGGTTTACTAAAACATAAAGCAAAATAGATTAACATAAACCACCCTATTTGCTTACACAGGGAGAAGACAAACGACGAGCAGTAGAAGCACACAAGACAGTAGCTTTGTCTTGGGTAGGAAGAGGAGGTAGAAAGGGTGTAGTGAGTGTGAGCTTTAAAATCACCACTACTGTGACCTTACTAAGTCAATATTTCTCTAGATCATCCAAGAGAAAGAGAACTGAAATGAAATTAGTTCTTTTGAGTGCTCTTTGCATATGTAGAGTGCTAACTTGTCAAGGTTGTGGGTGACAGAAAGAGGCAGTAAACCAAAAAGGCATCTTTCAGGTGAAAAAGTAAGAAAACCTGCTTTTCCGTTCGTTCTGTTTCTTTCAAGATAACTGATTTTTTTTTTTTTTAAAGTAGGAAAGGTATTGCTTATGTGAAAACAACTCCTTTTTTTTCCCCCAAAAAAAGACAGAAAACAGAAACAAAAATATGTAGCAAGTAAAAATTAGAAGTTTCTTTGTCACTGGGAAAAAACCCAGGAAGTTTATCTCCTAAAAGGGCCTAAGGAAATGATGCAAAGTGTGTTTTTTAATCCAAATATAACAGTGAAAGTCCTAAAAAATATTCCAAGCCCTTAAAAAACCTCTTTGGAAAACAAAACATTCATCTCTAAACTCTGGTCAAACTGAATATTACATTTTCTTTGCTCATAAAACCAAAAGCTTGGTTCCCCTGGTAGTTTATAAATGAGAGAAATGCCTATTCCATCTGCATATAGTTTCGTCAGCTGGAAGTATTACCAGTAGGAGTCCTACTCCAGGTCTGTGATGTGATCAGTTCCTATGACATTTCTTCAGGGTATTGCAACACCTTGCTAACCTCACTAATGTCTGTGCTAACATTTCGTAGGACATACCTACACAGACAGACACCGACACACAACACACACCCCACACTTCTTTCACCTCTGTGCAGCAATCCCATTTTATTCCCAGGTATCTGTCAAGTTAGGATCTTTGACGTCATAAAAATCCAGAAACCAATGAAGTACTCATGCATCTGGGAAATTTTGCACATGCTACAGACATACTTTAAAAGTGTGAGAGGAAGGAGGGATGTTTTGCAATTGACTGCAGGGGACTCTGGGTTTTCCATTCACCACCTTGAGGCTCAGCCGTAAATGCTGCAGGTTAAAGTTAGGATGAGCTTATTACTATGTCTGTGATTAAGGTGACAGGCTGGTTATGACTCTTCTCAGGGCAAGATCACTGGGGATGGTCATGGTCTGGTATTAGAACAAGCATACTAGGTTGGACAATCTTTATGCCAGTTACAAATATTACAAACACCTCGTTTTTCTCATCCTTAAAATGGAAATAATAATGCTTTACCATTAAATGGGATGTTTTGGGGGCTTTCAAGTGCCTAGAAAAAAAATTCTGCGAAGTATTCTGATTGTTCTGTGATACTTTTCTCTGTATTATGTCTAAAAATGTGGTATATTACAACATTAACACATGACAAACCAATTAACCTTTTGAACATGTACACACCTTTTTCTTACAATTGCTAAGTTTTTTTTTACAGTAAATCTTCTAGCATGCTATGTATTTCTGTAGCTTAAATTCCAGTATAAACATATTTTTCACTAAGAAGTTACATATTTTAGTTTATTTATTTCCAAAAGTTTACTTGTTAGAATCAGTGGGTGTTAAAGTAGACCCAGCTCCTTGCCTCATAAAAAATGACACAGAATTTTTAATCTTAATTAACAGGTATGATAATTTTCTATTCAAACAATGGCTAACCATAGCTTGTGAAGGCTATGCTCCCTCTTAAAAAAGGTTTATTTTATAAAATTTCTTTATGGGACACCGTAAATGTGGAGATATTAAATATTGCCATATACTTATCTAACATAAGCTCCAGACATTATTATTTTCTGTACATGACATTTCTAATTCATGGAGAAAAGAAATTGTTACTGATGCAGAGCACAATCATGCTAAAGTCAATAGGAACTTTGCCAATTACTCCAGTAAATGAAGGCTCAAGTGGACGCTACCTGACTCATAATCTTCCTGTCTATGCTACATCCATTTCCTTCTTATAGACACAGTACTGTGTATGCATATATGGACATGCATAAAACATAATAAAATCTACTATTAAAAACCAGGATTTATATAAAACATTTTATTAATTGTTACATTTACTATGAAGACAACCCTTTTAAAATCCTTCTTTTTCAAGAAGTTCTAAAACTAGACTCCTTTCAGGATGATTTTTATCTATTTATTTTGTTCTGAATTTTATTTTTGGTTTCTGCAGGCACTAAGCGAAGAAGTGTCTCATCGACATGTGTGTTTCCATGCTATTCCCATGAAAAGCTCACTCAGGCTTGCAGACAGATATACTGCAGATCCTGAGTAGTAAGTTGGTCCAATTCTGTGAAGTGCTGGGCATTTTCTGTATTTCCCCAGGATCATGCCCTAATAGTACAGTTTCTTTCTGAATTGTTCCAACTTTCCCAAACTGTGTGGCAGGTTACAAAAATGTAATTCACAGTTTCTCAACTTTCCAGAGGGAAACGGCACACAAGCATCCAAGTACACTCTTGGCTTTCATACCAATATCAGTCCCCTGAGGAGAGTCTGAATTATTCTGTATTTTAGTTAAGAGGGACTATTACAAGTATGAAACATTTTCTGCAAAAACAATTTTGACTGAAACTTATAGTCACTAAAATCAATATATTACAAACTTTTAAAAATATTCCTGACCATTAATGATGGTGCAAATAACTCTAGAAAGCCACAAATCCCACTTCGCCACATCAAAACAGCAGGTGTTTTTTTGAAAGAAGATAGTCTGCAGACTGGCAGAGATGATTTTTGACAAATATTTCATATGAATAAGATTTTGTGAAAAGAATTATATGAGTAAGACAAATATAAAATATTAAATCCACCCACATTAGTCCCTAGTTTTGTATGTAGATTTAAAATTAACAGAGTTGCCACGGGAAGTGTGGGGTTTTTTTTAAAAAAATTCTTTTTTGTGTCTTGGCAGCAAAGTAAACAGAAATATGTCTTAGTGAAAATAAAACACCCAACTAACAAACAAACCAACAACACTATACCAATCCTTCTAACAGTGCCTGTTTTTCATTGGAAAAAATAGAAGAATGCTTTCCCCTTGACCACCCATGTACTTCAGACCTTCCAAACTCAATATTTGCATGCTGAACTCAATGAGGAAGGAATAGTCTATGTATGAAGCAAGTTGCAAAAACTTGCTGTGTGTCTCAAGGCAGAAGTATAGAATGAAAGTTCTATTTCATATTTGCCTTTGTTTCAATTTAAGGATAAATGTGGTGATAGAAGTGGAGGGTCCTCATCACCTTGCAGCTGCTGAAAGAAAAAAGACTTCAGTAGTTAGTACCAAAGAGTGTGAGAGAAAAAAATAAACCAACCTACAGATAAATTAGATTGCAATTTTTCTGTCTGCCTTTTTAATGCTCATTTCTCCATTATTTTGTACTTCTGGTCTAGTAAAAATCTAGACCCTTCTGATTCACTTTTCATAGGCAAATCCTACTCCCTGACAGCTGGCTTTGGCATGATTTAAAAACAGAGGAACAGCCAGAAATAAGGACCCAACAGGTTAGGGACTATTTAAGGAAGCTGGATGTATTCCAACCTGTGAGTCTAAATGAAGTCTACCCAAGCATGCTGAAAGAGATGGCTGATGCGACTGCAGAGCCAAACAACATCTTTGAAAAATCATGACAGCTGTGGGGTGTCCCTGATGTCTGGAGAAAGACTTACATCCATCTTCAAAAGAGGCAAAGAGGCAATGATCTCTAAGACTGTCAGCTTGCCTCAGTCCAGGGAAAGATCATGGAGCACACCTTGGAGTCCATTTCCAAAACCACAAGTGACAGGGAGGCAATCAGGAGCAATCAACATCAATTTACTAAGATGAGATCATCCTTGACCAACCTGATTTGCATCCAAGATATAACCACTGGCTATGTGGACAAGAAGAGAGCATTGAATATGATATACCTTCCTACACTGTCCCAAAGTAGACTCTTTTGGAAGCTGAGAAAATATGAGCTGGAAGAGCTGTGAGATAAGTTGAAAACTGGCTGGAATTACATCATTCAAAACTGTCAAACTGTTATAACCAACATCTTCAGCTGGAGTATTTAGTTCAAAACCAGCTTATCTGTCCGAGTTTTTAGAATGAGGACAGAACTCATTTGTTCCAAGTTCCTAATGGCATCTGGATGCATCTTTTAGACTCAGGACAAAATGTTTGAGAAGATAAGGTTAAACATTGCTGCTGCTCCACGCTCAGCCTGAGGAAAAGATTCTGCGAAAACTATAATCAGTGAGATTTCAGGGAGCCCCCAAAATAACAAAGGATCGGTATGCTGACACACAGGAAATTAGTGGAAGCTGAAATAGCTCCTGCTATGTTTGCTGAGCTTGGTTTATAGAACTACAAAGTGTAAGTATTTCTTGTGAAGGCATCAAAGAAAGGCATAAATTCAAACTTGAAATCCAAGCAGGAAAAAGATGTTGACTTAAAGCATACCCACGCAGATGCTGCAGACACATTGTCCTGAAGCACTTTATACCAACATCAGGAAAACAAATAATGGCAGCAGAAGGAGATGGTGTTGCCATAAGTAATAATGAGAAATTTTCCTGTGTCTCCAAATGGTCTGAGCAAACTCAGTCTATGTTTGTGAGAATGTGACAGCATTTGCAAGTGCACGTAGCTTCAAGGCTGCATTTTAACAGGACTAAACAGTCTAAACATTTAACTTAATAAACACCACACAAAATACCATATATTTCAGCACTCGTTCTCCTGATTGGTGTGCGTCTTATGAAACCTGAATGTTCCTAAGTGACTCAGCCAGTGCAGTCCTGAAATACTGGCACTAAGACCATCCATTTTTCTAGGTCTAGAGAAAACCAAACCTTGTTGGTGTATATGTAGTAACAAGCCTGGCATATGAACAAATACTCTCCAGCATGTTTCCTGATTTTTTTTTTCTCTCCTATGCTGAAAATTACAGAAATATATTATTAGCAAGGTGAGGCTAAGGAAAATATGTAGCAAGATTGCTTTAGTACTTCATTACTATAACGTACACTTGCAGATAGCCTCTATCTTCAAGAATTCTGTTCTCTCATATAAAGTTATATAAAAGCTGCTGCAGCTATAGATTTCTGGCTGTCACTGAAAATGTTCTGATAGAAGCTAAATTCTGTTAAGACCATCACTAATTCTAAAGTTCTGAAAATTATTACATGCTGTTATTCTTATTTTTTTTTTGCAAGTTGTTTAACATACTTCAGTATTGTAAGAGTTAAAGAATTTCAATAATGTAGTTATCTTTTGTCCTAGGTTTTATTTTTTTTTTGGTCTTGTCCTTTTATTTTTAATATAAGACAGCTCAAAATTTCCATCTGACTATTTTCAGCTTTTATGAGCCTGGATCCAATATCACAGAAATCGCATGAAACAAAGTAGAACAGAGCAGCTAGTCTGATCTCTATGTCTTATAGGCAATTATCTATCATCCAGTTCAAATAAGTAATCTTCAGGAGACTAAAATGTTCATGAGAGATTCAGGCAGTAGATCATGAGTGTTTTGCAGTAAATTAATTTAGTAAATTAACTTCAATAACCTATATATAAAAAAGGGCATATTTTATTTAGGACATTATGATGAAGGGGGAAAAAAACCCCCAGTAATTGTCAGTTGTGTCTGAAGGGTCCTCTTGAAGATTGGTTTGGTACTGAGAGTATATGTAAATAGGAGAGAAGAGAGTCTCCATACCATCGCTGGTTCTCTCTGCTCTGTATCGTATCTCCATTTGTGATGAAAACTTCAGGGAAAAATATAGCTGGTCCTTTGTGCCCTGAATACCCCTGGCCAGCCAGGGATTATCATCCTGCTCTGATTCCTAGAGGTGATGAAATCAAGTGTGAGGTTTTATTTTAGTTATTTTGCTGAAAAACTAAAGCAAGAAACTTGCAGGGACACTGATTCAGGACAATAATCTTCCCATAATCCAGGAAAGAAGTGATTGTGCATGGCAACTACTGGAACAAGAGAGAGCTCTGCAACCACGTCACGACTTTCCAAAGACAAGCTGGAATCCACCCTTGTTACATAACTGTTAACATAATTCGTTTTAAAGACTGAAAATGGTTCCAAACAGCAGCCTTTTCTAATAAGCTGCATCAACAGTTAACTACCCTTTTGCTGTGAAAGTGAATGTTATTGCAAGGTTGAACTTTAATTGGATTCTGTAGCAAATGAATCTTCTTACGCCTTTGCTGGCAAGACTTCAAAGCCATCCACTCTTAAATATCTTTTCCACATTCCTACATCCAGTTATCACACCACTCATTATCCTTTGGGCTGATTCCTCAGTGTTTACCAGGAACTGAAGATATGGTATGCTATAAAAGTATTCATTTTTCCTGAAGTGACAAAATTAACTCCAATTCCATGTGTGAATATTTATTTAATTTAACCTGTCTCCTGCTCAGAGAGCCTTCCATCACCCAGCTCACAAATCCAACAGTAAGACAAAGCCTGTGTCCTGCTCCCAGCTATAGAAAAGTCAAAAAACAATTACCCTCCACTCCTCCCTGAATATTAAGAGTAGTTAGAGGAGCCGTGTAAAAAAGCATCTTGAACCTTTGTTTAAAATATCTTCTAACATGATGCAGTCTATGATAACTATTTGTTATTCAACTCTGTATTGTAGTGCTTGAAAATAATTTTCCCAAAGTAACTTAAGAATATATTACATGTAATTGTTTAATCTGTATAGTGCAGACTTTGTGATGAACAACTTACCTACTACCTATAAATGAAATTACTAAAATCTGTAAAAATTACTTCAGTCCAAAATAAACTAGTCAGTAGAGCAGGAATACTAGAATGAAATGCTCTTATTTGGATGAATTCATGCTGTATGTGAAGAACACAGTTCCTCAACACATTGGGATCAGTACAGTTTTAATGAACAGCTGATTGGGCCAAGACTTGGAAGAGTCACAGATGGAACAGGTATAATTTTCCTCATGTACCGCCTTTCAATGGGAGGATAACTGCACTGTTTGGGAAAACAGTTGGTCAGCTGAGTGAGAGTCAGTTGCAGAGTACCCAGCATCTGACAGTTGGAGCAGGTCTGTCTGATGCAGCAGTGGGAGCAGAAACGCGTGGTAAATGCCAGAGCTCCCGCTGAACTCTACTGCTGACCTGCACCGACGCTGGCAACAATGGGAACTTCATACATGCACATACACAGCCCCTGAGACAAAAACATAGTAACAGCATAATTACTGGTTTGGGAAGCTTAGCTACTAGGACTTCAGTGAAACCAGTAAGGAGATATTTAATAGCTTGTACTGCTTCTGTGGGAACTTCAGATGACCACACAGAACTCAAGAGGAATTAGGAAACAATTTCCCATCCATTTTAGGGAACAAGTTGCCTACGCCATGTGGATTCATACAGGATGGTGATTTACTGGTTGGAAGAACTGAGTCCATTTCTCGTTTTGGAAGGTGATACTTGATAGTGCTTTCTCAGTAGAACTGGCTAATAATACTGTCAGAGCACAGGACAGTGGGAAATGCAAAAACATGCCAGGTTTTTCCAGTAAATCTTAAAGATTATCTGCTAGTAAATGACAATGATATGTGGTTCTAGAAGAAAAGTATAATTTATTCACACATATTAATGATAAGGAGCCATTCCATAATAGTTAGAGAGAATCTTTAGAAAGAGAAATCAAACTAGAAAAAAATACGCATATGCTTTTTTTTAAAAAAAATTCCTTAGTCCATTTTGTATCAGTAAAAATAGCCATGTATTTAAATTTCCTAATTAAATATTAATTTACCCTTTCCTATCATAGTATCAATGTATTGCATGTGTTCCTAGAATGATAATTTTACTATTCAATTTCCATATTTCAAAATACAAATTATTCATTGTAGTTGCTGTCTGAAACTGTTTTCATCTCCATCTGCAGGGATAGTCAAGTCCCACCAATTTCAGATGGAAATTATCTGTCATGATCTTCATATTTTACCTAACACAGTCCTGATCAGTATTCATTACTATTCTTTCATTCCCTGCTTCTAACCTTTGCTCTGACGGAGATTTTGACCCTGTTGGTTTGTTTCTTTCTCCCAGTATGCCTTGTTTCCTGGATTACAAACATGCAAATAGATGTCCTGTCCATGGGCTTATTCATGTCTTTGTCTATTGGTATAGAATGAATTTTCAATCCCAGTTTACCAAGTACAGTCCTTGATTTGTCTGAACTGTTATTTCCCCAAAGACTTATAAGCATTCCTTCCCATGTCAAATGTCAGCCCATTGTTATTTGAAGAAAATATAAAGAGAAAATGTTTTATTCACTAATAATTCTGTAAATGTTTTTTGTCTGTCTCCTAGCATGAACTGTCTTACCTTGGTCTTTACACTGAAAACTTCTTGGAGTAGAACTCTTACTGAAACCAAATAGCATACTTGCAGCAATGTGAAAAACAAGAATAATGGTCATATTGGTAGCCTGGTAGTATTTTTGCTTTCAGTCTCATCAAGATCAGACATGCTTACACTTCACAAACCTATTTTTAAGTGTTGACATTATTTGTATTACTGAAGCACTCAAAAGCCACAGACTTGGACCACAACCTCATTGTGCAAGATCCTGTACAAACAGGGCAGAAAAATTACCCATGCTCCAGAAGGAATGTAACCAGTATAAAGCAAAAATCCTCATGCAGACTGATGTGGGAGTACAAGGAAAATGATCATTTGGGTCATATAAATAATGTTTTAAGTAGTCTGGGAACACTCGGATCTTTTGACTGATATCAAACTTCTTCATATACCCCAGGAAAAGAGTTCACTACAGAAAACATTAGGAACAGTCAATGAGATAGTTCTGCTGATGTATGTGGGTAGAATTCTTATGAGGAAAAACGTGAATGAACCTCGTCTCCCATATCATGGTTTTACCTGCAATTGTGAATATTACCCAACGAGTATTTTTTCTGAAGCAACTAGCATCTCATAATCCTAAACATATAGAGGATCAAGAATATTTTTTCTTTAAAAAGTACAGTCATGCTTACGCATTCTTTCCAAAGGTATGTTTATTTCCTTTTTTGGTATTGCTAAAAGTGACAGCAATGACCAGATTTTCTTCATTAACTGTTTCATCTTTTCATTTGCAGTGAAAGATGTACTGCCATTATCTTTTCCTTTTCCCCTACTTCCAGTTCTGAAGATTCCCAAATACTTAATCCCTGCAGCACACATCTGCTTCAGAAGCTAACATGACCTTATGCTTTTTCTCTCTTTTGTCTCTGTCATATATAAGAGGATTATGAAAAACACCAACAATTCTGGAGACTTTGAAGACAGCAGAAGCTTCCTTAGCTTGTAGTAATAAGATACTTTCTAAAGTTCTATCGCAGCCATGAGGATGACTTTTGTCAAAACTTGTGAGCTGCCCAGATTTATGATAGAGCCCATAAAAACATACATTTAAGATTTTATTACAACATGAATGGCATAATTGTTAAACTAGTTAGCATTCCTGAGCAGCTACTATTCTGTGTAAGTCATGGATCACAAGACTGAAGCATGTTTTTGTCAGTGCATGCTTACATGCTGAATTTGTTGCAAGATCATGGTCTGAAATGCCATTTATGTCCCTGGAGCAATCTTTCACACTGCTACTGTAACAGCAGTTCAACGCGGTCACTAAAGGCAATATTAATAGTCAAAGGAGTCTTACCAGAAAAAAAAGGCATTTCTTGACAATGTTATCTCTGTGGCTTAGCAAAAAAAGGTTTAAAACTTAAACTGTGTAATTATACACTTACATTAATATCAATTAATGGCAAAACACAATACTGAAGGTGTAAAAGGTACGCTAACTGGAATGGATCTTCTGCCTGTACTATAACTCCACCTACACCATTTGCAAGAGATTAAGGAAGTTTAGAATTAGAAAACACGTGTTACACAAGCATGATAGTCCAAAACAGCACACTGACAGGCAGACACCCATGAAATCCTGCCTTGGAATTCCTGTATCCCAGCTTTCACTCTGCCCGGTAGCCTGGACAGAAGCAGTGGGAGATCTGATCGGACTCACGTTCTGCAGGGCCCTGCAGCAGAACCGCTGATGACCCCAAGTGATTAAGGGTCAACAAACTCCAGCCTGAAGCAACCGTTCTATGAACTCTGGCACATTCTGAGTCGGCTCCTGCTGGTTTGTTGCCTTTGGCCCTTATCTTGCAGTTTAGCAAGGATTGTGAAATTCTGAATAAAGTTACAAGACAGATCGGGTCTGTCTCAGTGACTCAAGGTCTTGCTCTTCAAATGTTCTCAGTCTTCAAAATTCCTTTGGTAAATAATCTCATCTATCAGCTAAACATTTTCCAATAGGTGTGTCAAACGACACACACACACAAAAAAAAAAAAAAGGAAAAATGTAAATACTTCTATAAATATCATGTGGGGCAGGGAAGCATTATCGGAAAAAAACATCTTCATTCTACGCGTGCATAAACTTCAGCCCATAATTGAGAAAACTGCTTTAAATCTAGTATTGTGTGTTGCTTTCAGATGGATGAAGGGAAAAACTACTTCAGAAAAGTGCAAATATCTTTGGAACATGAAAAAAAAAAGAGGAAATGAAGAGGAGCTTCCTACTTTCAAAAGTACTTATAACCTCATTGACTCCACTGTCCAAGCTGCCTATAAAAGAGGACTTTTCATATAAAATCAATCAGACTTCTGAAAATTTTGCTGTCAATTTTGCTTTCAAGGCAGAATTTAGACCTTTAGCAGAAATTTTGGCAGAAAAGTTCTTTCTCCTTAAAGTATAAAGAAGAGAACATGTAACTCCTTGGGCTCCTTTTTTCTTGGCAATGTTTTTTCTGCCACTGAGGTAGCCTCAGTGCTGTAATAGAATACTTACTCAGTTATTAAGATTTTCAGTGATAGACTATCATAGGTAGATATGTGAATAAAAATGGGTGCAGAAGTCATAAAATATTAATCTTGTCTATATTTGTTGGAGGGAGACAACTCACTGCAAATGAGACTAGCTCTCTATATTCAAGTATTTAATATGAAACCTGTGTCATCTTTCAGCATATGTTGAGATGCAAACCTAGTCAAACTCAGCTAAATAGTCCCAGCACTTCTCCCCTCATCTTTACCTGCAAGAAGGTTGTTCCTATTTTAACATCCATTTTCCCTTGCCTCTCTCTCTACCCTTTTCCTGAGTAATCAGGACCAAGTAATAAAATAATATTAGGAAGAGTTTTATTCTTCTGCCTTCCTACTTCCTTGTTTGGGGTAGTTCCTGGAGAAATTCTCATTCTAGCAAAGAGTTTTGGAAGAGCATACAGGTGAAGGTTTTCAGTGGCTGTAGTCAGATTACTGAATAGGCAAGACATGACCAAGACATTTTCAAAAGTAATTCAGAAGCATAAAACTTAGTGAAAATTCTTCAGCTACAGCGGTAACACAAGTAGATACGACAACAGGATTTTCATTCCTAGAAATCATTTTAGTCCTGGAGGTCACATGAGACATTATTCACAACATTCAGTAGCACGTAGATCCGTTTTATTTGTTCAGCTCAGCAGCTGTCTACTTCTGTCTTTAAACATCTAAATGGTTTTAAAAGGATTCATCCTTCTATTAATTTTCAGAAATTATTAATCAGTGGCTCAATTAGGAAAACAATTTTAGAAAATTATGCATCATCCTGAAGTGCAGGATGGCTTCTAGGTACCCATAATCTCTGAATTTTAAAAAATAAATCTTAAACCTCTATCTTCTCTTAGCATGGAATCTATGTGCTCTGATTTTCCCTTCTTAGAAGTTCTGTATTTCCAAGAGAATATCCACAGGATGTTCTAAACAATGTGAGAAACCCATTAAAGACTTTTTTCCTCTCCTAGGAATACAGAGGTCTCAAAATACTCTGAAATCCCTAGGCATGTTGAAACATCGCTCAGTAATGGCAACAGCAAAACTGAATCTTTCTTGAACTACTTCGTGCTGGCAAAATGGCAAAAGAAGAATTAAAAAAAATTTGCACGTGATTTTGTAGCAAAGCTTCACAATGAGCCAACATACTTCAGTTTTAAGTAGTTTGGAACCTGGGTGTTTTGAAACTCATCACATTTTAAAGAAACGGTAGTCTCACATTTACCCATCAATACTCGTAAACTGTGTTGAGCATTCCTGTCTGTCCTACTGCAAAATAAAATATGCTGGACAGAGTTACAGCTCTGTAAAGAGAGTGGTAGCATTCTGCAGGTCATGGACTACTCTGAGATTAATTCTGACATCTACTTCTCTTCCTTCTCTGAAATGAAACCTTGTTTTCACATGGTAGTCTTCAGTCCAATGATCTGTAATTACTCACCAGCTGCCTCTCATGTGGGGATTTTGTTCACCTAACAAACTACTATGGAAGAATAAATTAGTGCCATTCACACACAGACAATGTTGTCTTCCAAAGCTTCAGAATGACTCTGGAAGACCGAAGGATGTCCTTGATTTCCATCTGTAGCCATCCTTGCCTTTTTGTATTCTGCAGAGCAATATGGTAATTAAGTAACTGTTAATCACTATGTAATGTGTGCAGCATTATTTAATGTTATTTAACATACAACAATCATATTTCACTATTTATTGTGTTGTAGAGTGCAGGGAATACCTCAAGTACCATTATAGGTTGTTTGGATTTAACTTCTCTTTTAAAATAAGAATATTGCAAAAATACCACAAAGATGGTTCAAAGAAGGCACATAGAACAAAATTTCAGTGAGCAAGCTATATTTTAGGGAATAAAACCAGAAAAACTAAAAACTTGGCTGATGTCTATTTTAGAACACAGAAAGGTTCAAAGTATGGTAGTTAATCTGAAGAAAATAAAAAGTGGTGATGCACTGGAATGTACAGTATCTATTTATAGAATGCCTGACAAACTAGAAGCCCATGCCATTCAGTTAAGAATTTACAACACCTTCATTGTATAGTGTAGTGCAGAAAGTGGAAGGTTGTTTCATTTCTGTATTTCCAGATGCATGTCATTTCCAACCCCATATTTAATAGTGTGTGACTGCCTGAAGGGGAGAGATCAGTATGTGTGGCATGTCTCACTGAGAGGAATTTTGTGCATTAAAAAACCCCAAACCAAGCTCTTTCAACTATTAAACAGAGCGCTAAACCAGTTCTCTTGCTCCCACCCTGGCTTTGAAAACCAAAAAAACCCCCAACAAAACCAAAAAAGAAGAAAAAGAAAGGAAAGGAAGAAAAAAGACAAAGAAAGCACAAAGTGAGACATAGCAGAGGATGAGCGACAGAGAGGGCAAGACCAGGAGAAAAAGAGCGCAGCGCAGCAGCAGGAGAATTTCTTACGAGAGAAGCGTATGTAAAGGACAAGAAGAAACAGTTTTCCATGATGTCACTCACAGCCTGTCTATGTCTGGAAAAGTGCTTGAAAAGGCAGGCATGGATTTCTTCCATTACAGTAATGCAAACTATTCATGCTACATTTTCAAACTGTGTTCCAGGAATAAAGAATACCATGTACGAGGCATAAAAGAAGATAATTTAGGTATTTATTCACTACCAACAAGCTGATTTGACTGAGCTCATAATTTAGGTCTTGTAATTTCCTCTTTACCCTTCAGAATTCAATTTTTTCCAATTTCCTCCTACTTTGCAAGATGTTCCCCATACCCTGTCCTTGCTTTTTTCTTCTTTCATCTCTCACCCCCTTCAAGAAGCTGATGCAAGGTTTTTTTCTTCCATCTTCACATGCATGCTTCTACTTTCCTGTGCTCTCCATCTACTGGTGGAGAAATTAAACTGTTGTCACTACTTTTCTAACTCAAATTCTGTCTTTGTCCCCTCTTTCTGCACTCCTTTATTTGTCTTGGATTCAAGCCTGAAATTCTTTCTTAGATAAAACACAGGAAATTCTCACCAAAAGGCATATTTACATATTACATTGTTTCTTTCTCATTTAATACAGCTTTTCTTTCTTGAGCTTTTGCATATTCCCTCTTTAGCTAAATGCACATTATTTCAGACATCACAAATACTAAAAAAAAAAAAAAAAATTGCATAGCCAATAGCACACTTAAAATAACCACAACTGCAATTGGAGACAGAGATTCATGGAGGCCAAATTCATTACCAACAAGACTGACAGCAGAAACAGCAATTATTAGTGATGTTCTTGTCCCCCAAAGGCATTGGGGGAAACATCTAATTGGAAAACATCCAATACCTATGTTTGTTATAAATGAGGGTATTAATTTTACTTTAAGACACGGGCAGACATGTTAACCAGCTGCATATAAGAGGAGAAGTAATTCAAATGGCAACCATGCCAGTGAGGTCACTGGGACACATCAGGTGAAAGACAGACATGGCCCATAGGGAAGTCAAAGTGTACTTTGGAGCAGAAAGTGGGTATGATTTGGTATTAAGAACTGTCCTGACTATAATGCAAGATGCAAATCCAGAAAAAAAGAGAAGAAGGTGGAAAAGCAAAAGTAAAATACTAGAAAAAAAGGAGAAAATTTAAAAAAGGAAGAAGAGAGAAAAAAGAAAGAAGAAACAAAACAGAAAAAGGAAAAAAAAAAACCAACCAGGTAACAAAAAAAGAAAAAGAAACAGAAAAAAAGACCACTTTAAAGATTCATGAATAGAGCTAAGCTAAGGTAAAGCATAATTTTAAAATCATTCTGCTCTTTCCTGTTTTTATACTCACAATTCGGCCAAAAGGCATTCAAATTTCATAACATCTCAATATGGGCCAAAGTGCCATCAAGCACAAAACTTTTGGATATGAATATTACGAGATTAGTTGAAAGCAGTTTTACACTAACACTGCTTTCATATTAAACAGAACAATTCCAATCTTGTCAGGACAACATTTTTAATATAATCTTAAATAGCCACTGATAGTTATTATCACTTTGGAGGTCAGCACAGTGGCTGCTCAAAGCAGTAGGTTTCTTGGTAGTTTTTAAGCAGCTCAGATGTGATCGTTATACCTTCAATCATAGTGCATATCACCTGCTCTGCATGACAATACTAGCATGGGTGATCCAAGTCCCTTCCTCGTATGAATGTCGTGCAAAAGAGGAGAAAAAAAGCAGTATTATCTGGGACACAACCACACCCCTAAACCAGCATTACCTTACAAATGAACTCCTGAGAGGACACTATTTTCTCCATCTTCAAAGCACTCTGAGCTTTCCCTTCTCTTGAACAGCTGAGAGATAAGGCTCAGTCCACAAGATGATTTTCAATCTGTGCTATTTAGTTTCTCTCCTGGTGATCTAATTCCTAGCAAGATGTAATAACTCACAGAGTCTGATAGAGAAACAATAGATTTCTTCATAGAGCTGTCCAAAACCAAAGCTGAAGTTGCCCTTAGCAAATAGCAAGTTAACCAACAATTCGGCATCTAACAACAGTTCATCCTAGCTGAAAGTCTTGTGCAACACTGTTGGACTGAATAAAGTTGCAGCTTTTTGTCACCTATTGGTCTACTGGCAAAAAGTTCAAGTTTTTTTCACAGCTTTAAAATCCCTTAGCTGCATTTCCCAGAAAATCTGCAACCTAGCTTTCTACAGAAAGTCTCCAAGCAGCTCTCTCCCTTTCCACTCCTTCATACTGTCCAGCAAGGGGACGTACTGACCTTTTCTGGAACTCTCTTTCCTTTGTTCTGGAGATTTTGAGAGATATTGTTATTACCAAACAGGATGGAAGCAGTCACAAATCTATGAATATTTGTTTCCATGGTGTTTATTAAAGGCTTTTACACAGAATATATTCTGCTGATTTCAACACAATAAGATGCTCTTCAGCACTATTTTAAGGACTTACATCATTAAAAATGCTTATGCTAGTCTTCTGCATGTGGTAAAATTTATCCCTCACCATATCTTCCAATTATTTCAGACAGAATTCTTAAAATGGTGAGATGTACAGATGTAATAACTGATGCAGTGCATATCAGTACAATTTTAACAGATTTTGGTTCCTTTTTTTCCACAGTTTTCCCGTAAAGTTCGGCGTTTACAACTTGCTCTGAAATACTCTACCAGGCATGAAACAGAGAAGGTGTATGTCACAAAGACAAGTTAGATTGAGGCAAAGCTATATGCCAGAGAAGTATTTCCATTTAAGAAACGTAGCCCATGTAAGGAGTTCCATGTCCAGCTGTTTATAAACACAGACACACTCTGAACCGTTTTGGATCAATCCAGACTATTTTTCTTTCTCTCCCCGAGACCTGCAGTAGATTAGAGGATGTGTATTAAAAATTTGGCAATCCCAATGGCAGCTTTATGGTATGCTTGTACTGAAAACAATAGGCCCAAGAAAAGAGGTTGGCAAACTGTGTCTTTTCAGACAAATGCAACTCCTCCATTAATATTTGATCACATGACTGACATTAAGATTGTAATAATAATCAGCAGAAGCTTCTATCTGCTGTTTCGATGGGTTACAAACTTCATCCCCCAGAATTTCCAAGGGCCACTTGAGACTAATTTACTTATATGTTCCACAATATCAGTAAGATCCACAGATTTAATTGTCCTTTATTTTTAAGTAGCAAGTGATTACTCCCTATGTACCTCATGATTACTCCCTATGTACCTCACCAATACCAATCATCCTCATCTGCAGTGATCTTTTTTTGTAAGTATTGACTCATACCAAAACTAATGCAAACACATTCAAATGTATACCTCTGCATCTACATTATAGCAATTTAAACAACCACCACAAAAATTCCATCAATAAGACTGCCTAGTGCTTAGAAAACTTTGTTTTTCTTCAAGAAAAACAGATTTTTTTATGCTGTTGACATTAAGAATGAGTTTATCTTTTTCAGAAATTTCCCACCCACAGGCTTCTAACTAACAGTGATTTAAAAATTTTGCCCATCTTTGCTTATGCATGCAATAACAATTCTGAGCTGGAGTATAGGATTCAAGTTCTTCAATGCAGAGATGTACTATTTGGATTACATGCTGAAAGAGAAAATTTACAATGCATTTTTTCTTTAGAAACACGATATAAATGTCATGTAAGTTTTTCTTGACAGGTGCTGAAAAAGAGTTAAAATTTCATACTGACATACAGTTTAAACGAATTTAAGTAACTTCAAGAAAAAAAGGGGAATCTTGGTGAGGATTCAACTCAGTCCATATGGAGGAGCACAGAAGAGAGGCTTCTACTAAACTTATCAGGCAATAAAATTGGAGAACAAATGGGAACATTTCATGTAGTGTCTGACATTCAGAATGTATTGGCATGCAAAGCAAAGCCCAGCAAACTTTCAAAAATTCAAACTCAACTAGCTTCATATTAGAATTAAGTTAAAAAATACATTGATATCCTGTCATACATATCAAACCCACCATTTCTAGAGAAACTGAGCCTTCTACTGATTTCATGAGATTTACTTAATGAGAAGAATATTTTTAAACAAGATTAAACCTCTTTTTTTTCTTTTTTTAAGTGTAAAACACCAAAGTTTACACAAATGTAGTTTTGCTTGCTTCTTTCACAGGTCTGTATCTAATAAAGCAGGCTGAATCCCTGTCTTCAACACTGCTAAATCAGCCTATGACCGATAAACCGACTATTCAACACAGTGTCTGTGTAATTCCATCTAAAATTTGCTATTTGCTGTTTTGATTGTTCTTTAGGTTTTGTCTTATACTAAGGCAGTTTCGACTCCTCAGCAGAAGACCTCCCATTTCTGCATTAATTATTCACACTGACAATTGTCCACCCACTGTTGCCATGACCATTTTATTTCAGTTAACGATTTAACCTAATGGTTACTAATAGCTTTTAGAAGAAATAAGTAATTTATGTACAATTTTGACCTAGAAGGTGCTAAAAAATGAGACAGTATGTGCATAGCCATAAACCAACCCTAACATAGCAATCAGTGGACCATGAGTCAGTTCTTTGAATATAGTCATATTAGGCATGAGGGAAACTTCCTGATTCTTGGGAAAGGTCACTAGTGGTTTTTCTGTATGTATTTTTTTTAAGATACCAGGCATATTGCATTGGGAACTTCTAAGTCCTTGTAGCAATTCATTCTGATAATTGAATCTTCTAGCTCTGACACAAGGCCTTAATTGTGCAAAATCATGACCACTTACCCATGCATGTGACACTTCTGACATGAACAGTTTTATTGATTTAAACAGATTTACTCATGTAAGAAGCTGATTGCAGTATGAACTTTTAAAAAAATCAAACTAAAACCAGGCTGAAATTTTAAATTGTATGACCTTGTATGATTCATATGGTTGATGTTCATATGATCTGTGCTTAGATAACCTGGAAAGCTCTCTTTCTCTGTATCTCCTCATGATCATTTAACCACATAAATGATTCCTTGCTATTAAGCCTTGAGTATTTAAATTTAAGCCAGAAGGATATTAGTCCTGAGAGCAACACAATAAAACTCCTCCAGTCACAAATTCAGTTTCCATTTGTCAAACACAGATATAGCAGTACTAATAAACACAATGCCGATATTCAAGAACACGTCAGATTTTATTCCAAATATCAGTAAATCTGACTTGCAATAAAGAAATAGTTGTGCAAAGCAGGGGTTGTCCCTTCTTGCTGAGGGGTTTGGGAATCGTCTTGCCCAGACCCAAATGCAAACAGGATGTCAGAGATCCAGGAGTGCAGGTTTTAGATTCCCTACCACAGTAACATTCCAGTGAGTGACCAGAAATGAGAATTCCCTCAGCTTTTTTATCTCATGCAGAAATGGTGCAAGATGTAGTCACAAGTGTGAGCTGATCTTGAAGAATTTTGACCTCTCAGCCATTTATAGGGAACCATAAACGTAACACATTAGACTGTAACACATTTAAGCATGATACCTGTAAGTATAAATATACCCTTGCTCACAGTTTTCTATTGAACTACTTGATTATTGGCAACTTCAATTATGATTATTGGCATAATGTGATTTTTTCTTACAGAGAAGTAGTAGTTTCCTATTCTCAAACACCAGGCTTGAATAAAATGAGAAAAATGAAAACCATCCTGAATTTTGCAAAACAGTCAGGCACTGTCTTTCAGGGAGGCTGTGCAATGTTCTGTATTTTTTTTCTTCCCAGTTGGGTCCACTTAAGGCAATAAGCAACACGTCAAGAGGAACCATTGCATTCTAATATAACAGACTTAATGATCTCAAACCCACATGCCTTCTATGATGGTACACATCCATATGTCAGTAATGTTGTGTCAGTAATTACGTAGCTGGCTGAAAACGAGGGATGATTTTCATGGATACCAGCACTTAATGTACAAGAAGTTATTGCATGTATGAATATAAAATGAGGAATTCCTACTGTGAACTTACAGTTCAAAGGATTAATCTAAAAATCCTCCAAATATCTGAAATCCATTAAAAGCCGAATTTTTACTCTGTTAGTGCAAAATCAATTCTTTTTAGGACTAAGTGAAAAATTTTGAATACTTCTAGAAGTATCCCAATCTACTATAACTTCCATTAAAAACTTCACTCCTACAGAAAAATGTCAACGTTTAGTCTATCATAGCTTCTAAATACTTGGAATGCACCTGTGCAAGATGAAAAACTTCCTTTTTTTTTTTTTTTTTTACAAAGATGGAAAGTCTGTATGTTTTATCATGGCTGACATGGTGTAAGTGCCTGATGTCCCCTGCCCAGAGCCCTTCATTTACAAGAGCAATGCAGCAGATGGCAGCACATAGTGAAAGAAAATGTACTTAGAAATAGTACAATTAGCAATGGTACTGCTGAAAACGTCATAAACTTTTGCTTTCTGATATAAAAACCGATTATCCTACATAACTAGAGTGATACAGTGTTGAAGACTTCATAGAACAAAAAGCACCTCTGCCATTTGCTGTTTGCTGCTTCTTTCATTTGAGAAAAATAAAGTACGCTTGGGGTTAACATAAGACGTTATAACAGAACACAGATTCCTTTGGGGAGCAAACCAGGGTTAAAAAAAGGATTTTGAGAGGTTCATTTAAGAAACACAGCATGAGCCTGCTGTTATCTACTACATGATTGGCAACTGTACCTTCATTGTAATTTACATGGTGAAAAAAACACTTTTTGTAGGGTGAATGATGAAATTAAAAAAAAAAAAGTGATTGTGTTAAAATTCACTTTCATAATTAGTTGTCTTACCCTGTCTTCTAAACCCCTTTTTAAAAATATAGATATGACAGGCAATACTAACTTGATCAACATTGTTAGATTCTGAAATCTTTTCTCATCTTCTGTTTGTAAAACTTACTAAGTTTTGAAGAAACAATATTTTAATTAATGTTGCATAACAAGTATTTCTTCCTAATGCTCACCAGATTAGCTTCCAGTTTTTCCTGAATAATTAAAACAAGAATTCAAGGAACACTCTAATATCAGCAAAATTTTGAAAAGTGATATGAGTACCTTAATACATAAATAGGTAAATATAAAATAAATTTATGTTTCAGTGAGACCAAAATCTATCACTTTTCAAGTGACATGAGCCACTGTGAAAAATTTGTCTGCACAAATTCATTGACATATTCTGTGTGTGTTTTGCATACCTCATAGTTCACTGAATTTACTATGAAACATAGCACAGTGGGAAATGTAAACATTTCAAATAGCTGCTGCCCTGATAATTCTTTATGAATATTTAATTCTGAAATAGAGATTTCCTTGCACTTACCATAAATTTTAGCTTCATTTCATAAGTTCAAAGCCAGTGCTGTAAAGTAGCAAGAAACTTGGACTCTGTTAATCTACAAATCTGTAAATTATTCTTCACAGAATGATTTGCCTGTCTCTAAACAGCTGAAATTTAAAAGAAAAATATGAATCAAAACTGTAAGTAAAAGGCTAAATTACTGTAGTCCATACATGTGGACAGTTTGCTAAACTGCTGTAACAAAACCTTTTGTCACAATCCAGTAACAAGATTTGTGAAAGTGGAGACCTGAGCTCATCCATGGCTTCACTGAAATCAGTAGCTGCACCTGAATCCCATTCTAGCTTGTAGCCAGACTAGCTCATTTGGTACTTACAGGCATAATTGGTGCCTAAAATCACTTTGAGAAATAAATGCATTTTAAACATATCATTACAGCTAATATGAAAACCAATCTTCTTCTAGATACCAGCTATTTTGGTGATAATAGATTTCTGATTACCTTTGCATACATGATTGAGGCTAAAATGGACACTGTTGAAGCAAGAGGGGTAGGACTGCCAAGAAAAGCAGCCGAAAATGATCAGGGATGTTTTTTTTCACCTGAACAGAAAATACATAGGCTTTGCAGAACAGATGTTCAAGGACAAAAATTTGGCCACAACTTTTAGGCCTTAGCTGCTATTGTCCTATAGCAAATTTTTTAAGTTTAGGAAAAAAAAGTCTGATAATTCACCTTTCCTTAACTAGTTAGCTTTTAGCTGGGTGTTGGAGAAGTCTTGTAACTTATCTTTTGTTATTAAAATACATTTAAAATTCTTTAGCCACACATTGTTTTTATAGTAATCCAGCCAAATTTAAAAATAAATAGTTTCTGGTCTTTACTGGTGAACAATATTATAAATGTCCAGATGTGTGGCATTAGTTTGTAGAAGGCAACGACATATAGGATATTTACATACCATGCTTTCCAAATCCAGACCAGACACTCCTATTTTCCAGTGTTTCTCATGACCACTGGGGAAAAAGCCTGTTGTTTTCATATTTTTTTAAGCTGATTTCAACTCCCATGTGATTCAAGTTTGCCAACTGTATATATTTGAGTGTTAATATTCAAAAATTATTGTCTATTTGATGTGCTAAATATAGAAGCATGAACTTTCTTTGCTCTATAAACATAAGCAATATAAAGATGTCACAAGCATTTCTTACCAGCCAACCCTAAATTATGTGGAAAGTGTACCAGTTCAATCATGTAAATCCTTATTTCACAAGGATTATCCAATTGTGCACCTTGCCAAACACATATATTTTGAATTAGTAGTTGTGCTGTGGACCAAACACGCTTGATCGCATTATGGTCTTTTACCCTGACCATGAAATAGAAAGGTGGGAAATTCCTAAATTTAGGAAGAAGGTTATTCAACTTTATGCTTGTCACAAGCCCAAAATACCATGTACATCGGGATATCAAAGGCTTTCATGTTCCACACTGCAGAATCATAGGAAAACCTTTCTGTAGAAATACCTTTCTATAATGCTCTGGGGAGAATCCTGTTCTTCCTTGTCATGCCTGTATTCAGAAAGGAGTAGTCTGTGTGCATATGCATGCACATGTATGTCTGTATATTTGTGTACTAGACACTGGCATTCACACAGACAAGAATGGATTTGACTATCTATAAGCGAATTTTAATGAAATGATAAATAACTTTTATATGTAAATACACACACCCACACCCAGTCATCTTTAAAAGAATATCTACTACTAATTTGCAAACAAATTTATAATTGATACTGAATTTTAAATACAATTTTGAATACTTCGGCTACTAGAAAGCTTGTTTAACATTTCCTAAAATCTGTCCATGAAAATTTAAAATGTCCTGCTTTTCCATAAACTGATGAGTGAATCATTCCCACTAGGATTATCAAACCATTTTTTGCTTATGGATATTCCACCACTTTATGACATTGTTAGAAATTTTATGTTGTTTTACATCCATATAAAGCTGAATTAACATGAATTGACATAGTTTGTCTATACACAAATTTCCTGTCTGTAAGTTAAGATCTTGTGTCATTAATATCTTTTCCAAGTCCTTTGTTTGACTAGATTTGAACCCATACCTCCCTGCCTTATTATTCCCACCCCTCCAAGTCTGCACATGAAGCCTTGTTTAAATTGTCCAGTTTGCTTGTGATGCAGTCAACAGTTTGCTATAGTTTGTTTAAAAATACCACATATCATTCCATAATGTAACTAATTGCAGTTGTGCTCTTGTTTACATATTATTAATAAACACAACAAAATAAGTTGTCCTTGGAGATTAAGCATCTGGAGTCCTTGAAGATCTGCAGCTGCAACACCAAAAAGGAATTGAAATCTTTGAAACGGTCCACTACCATTAAAAAGTAACCTGCTGAGTTTCTAGTGCAGAATAACCTACTCCTACACCAGTTACTCTGGCAAAAAATATGAAACTATGGCAAGAGTCTTCCTTACAGATAAAAAAACCCCCACATTTTGAGGATCTTTATGAGTGATCTCTACATGGAAATCAACTGTACAGAGACATCCCTGATGTCTTTCCTGGGCAGTGATTCAAGGAGATGCCACTCAATATACCCTTTTCAAAAATACATGCTGAGTAGAGGCTAACGCTAAATATGATGAGAAGGATATGCGAACTTCTCTATTCCTGGTATGGGATGGCACTCAAGCACTTAGCAGCAGACTAACTAGTCATTCAGACCAGATGAACAGCAGGTGTAAGGATACACAGGGGTGAGAACTAAGGGTTATTTTCTCCTAGTGTGTCCCAAGAAAACTTGCGCTTTCAAACAAAGCTTGACTGCAGGTAGGGAGGCGGCTGAAGTTTGTAACAGTTGAAGCTACAGCAAACGAACATGTGCACTCAGTTTCTGTATCAGAAGGGTGTACGGTCAAAGCAATCTGAAAGCCCAAAGCCAAAGGGAACAGACCACATCTGAGAGCAACCTGTTTTTCCCAGTTTGCAAGACTTCTCTGCACTTGAGCAAAAATGATCCACATTTTTGTACTTATCAAACATACTGTGATAAAAATGAAAATACGGTCTTTGTCCAAACATACTTACTACAAGGAGCCCGTCCCCAAATCCCACTATACTGTGGTAAGCTGCAGCATGCCAAACTTAAGGAGAGAGAGTCGAATTTGGAGGAAATTTAAATTAATTTATCAAAAAGTATGGCAAAAGGGGACTGTGGATTGTAGGTCCACAACCTACACATCAGCAGAGCGGTTTTGAATATTCACAATTATTCTACAAAATAAAAAAAATTTAAAAATCTCTCCAAAATCATATATATTAGAAACTGTGTAATAAAACAGCATTCTCAGGTATGTTCAGCATGACAGATCCATCACAGCAGAAGTCACATAAATACATATTAAAGGTGAATTAACACGCAATAGCTAACCCTAAAGGAAGTGACCCACACTTCTGCAAAGCCAGCTGTTAAGAGTTCCCCAAATATCAGTACAAAAACCTAAATTTAAAAGGGATGTTTAATACCTTAGAGAGTGTCTGTGCTCTTCTCAGGATCTGGCAAAATGGAATACCACCTTCTAGCACAACATATGTAGTTATTTGAGAACTTGTGCTGCGCTGTATGCAATGACACACTGCAGAGCTCTCTGTTTGCTATAGTTATGGACTGATGATAAATTACAAGTGAATTTATTCCTGTACAAATGAACAATCCTAAATATAAATGTTTATTAGAACTTTTGTTACTGCTTCAATCGAAGGCATTAGTTAACTTGCTATTATTGCAGGGCAGTAAATGACAGTTGGCCTCTATTTTACTTTTTATAAACTTGTTATAAACATATATATTTATGCTAACCACACTTTATGTTTTAATATTTCATTCCAGATTTTCTGCTGGTCTGGTTAGCAGCAGTGGTTGAATTTATGGACAGATGGAGCAGGAGTTATGGTAAGACTTTTCAGCCTGGGTGAGGCTTAGAAAAGCCTAGATTTCTCCGCTTCTTGAGGGAGTGGAAACAACAAGTGCAACAGGGGACAGAAAGTGTGTCAGGAGTTTCTAGGATATCCAAGCTTTTCTGGACATGCTGATGGATGAAGCATTATGAAGAAGGATTCTTCAGTAGATGGACAATGGCAAAAGAAGGGAACATGCTCCTGATAGCTGTATGTACCTATGAATGGGTACAGGAGGCTCCTTGCTGTATCTGAACTCTCAGACCTGACCTTCCTCACCCCTTAGTGTGCACTGGCACCTGCAGAAAAGGGTTTTTCAGCTGGGGCTTCCCTCCAACCCTCAGCATATGAAACTGCTTGCCAAATTTGTCCTTAGGATCACATTCTTCCTTCAGTATGGTAACATATCCGTGCTACACAACAGTTCAGCCACTCAAGAGGACAAGGGTGACTAGGTTTGGGCATCATAAACCAGCCTACATGATTCAACTATCTTTTTCTCTGGCTACATCCTCTATGAGATTCAGGAAATGTCCCAAGTGATACCACATCACAAAACCATATCTTACAAAGTAAAATGGAATAGACCCTTTAATTTATTTTTCTCACCTAAAACTGTAGTTAATCATAGTCATCATGTGATAATAGTGTGTTTCTAAATGTGAAACCTCTAGTATTTACCAATCAAATGACATCCTTGAGACAACCTTCATTACTAGTCCTTTTTTTTCAGTCATACACATACTGCTGTACAAGCCATGAAATGAATAGTATAAAATATCTTTATTTCACTTCCAACCTGATATCATGGGTAAAATTAAGGAAATATAACCTTTGTACTCACCCCAGCCTTTGGTTTAGCTCCAGAGATGGCTACCGAACAAGGAGATGCGAGGTCAGGACCATGGACGTTAGGAGACAAGTTTGTTTGTGAGTGACTTACTGAAGCAACATCCACTCCACTTTCAGAACCAGATTCAACATCCTGTAAAAAAAAAAAGTTTGCAAGTGTCTAGAGTAAATGTGAATATGAAATAAAATTATAGTTATTCTAAATAATGCAACTATTGACACAGGCTCACCAAAATATATATGTTTAATTCTCTGTGTAAGAGTAATTCCCCTTATTCTTTCCCACTAACTACACATTCACTTGCTGTCCTCTTCAATGTGGTGGTTTGCATTAGCTGCTGTTCTGAAATTATAAATCACCACTAACATCAAAGCCATAATTCCCCTAAATGTTAGAATGCGAGGTAAGAAAAATCAGTTTGGGGCTGCAGAAGTCTGACATTTTTCTCTGATGTTCAGTATTTCCTGTGTGCTCCCACCTTCTGTCTCCGGCAGCTTTGCAGGCTCAGTGAACATCTGTAAACCATTACACAGCTGAAATGACATCACCATCCAGCAGTTTATACAATTCAGAGGTACAGCTCCCTAGTTTTTTTGGAATCAGCAGACACTTATCAGCCAGATGCTATTTCTGGTTAAAATGCCCTTATTTTTAATGACACTGATTACATTCCTTTTTTGAGAATAAAAAGAAGAAATACAGAGTGTTTTATTTTTGAGGAAGTAAAAATATCGCGCGTGCTTGATTTACTGTGCAGAGTGAAGGCAGGGGATTATACTGCTTGCAGATAAATTGTGACACGTATCTGGCAGAGAGCTGGCTATGTGTAGAACCAGCCCTACGCTGTCAGGATTATTACCCAAGATGCAGCTGGTGTGCATACAGTTACACGGTACACAGAAAAAACCCTGAACTATTAACCCTGGCCAACTCCATACAGACAAAGCTTCAGTATCCTAATACCAAGTTCTTAGAATAGGTGAAAGATGGGGCAGAGACATAGAATCACAGAATGGTTCGGGTTGGAAGGGACCTTAAAGACCATCTAGTTCCAAACCTCCACTAGAGCAAGTTGCTCAAAGCCCCATCCAGCCTGACCTTGAACACTTCCAGGGATGGGGCATCTGCAACTTATATGACCAACCAGTGCCTTACCATCCTCTCAGACAAGAACTTCTTCCCAATATCTAATCTAAATCTCCCCACTTTCAATTTAAACCCGTTACCCCTTGTCCTGTCACTACAGACCCTTGTAAAAAGCCCCCCCCAGCTTCCTTGTAGCCCCTTCAGGCACTGGAAGGTGCTATAAGGTCTCCCCAGAGCCTTCCCTTCTCCAGGCTGAACAAGCCCAACTCTCTCAGCCTGTCCCCATAGCAGAGGGGCTCCAGCCCGCGGAGCATCTTCGTGGCCTCCTCTGGACTCACTCCAACTGGTCTATATACTTCTGATGCTGGGGGCCCCAGAGCTGGATGCAGAACTCCAGGTGAGGTCTCACAAGAGCAGAGTAGAGGGAGAGAATCCCCTCCCTTGACCTGCTGGCCTCACTGCTCTGGATACAGCTCAGGATACGGATACATCTCAGGGTTGTGCTCCTGGGCTGGAAAGAAATGGCAACTCTTTGAGTCATTAATTTCAGCTAAGTCTCTGGTCTGCCAAACTTAAGCAGTTACTTAGACAGGTGCCTCTACACCAAGCACGTACAAAAGCATGCTGTTTCCTGAGAAGGGTTATGAAACAAGAGACAAAGCTGCACTCTAGGTAGGACCATGCTGCCAGAGAGTCCTCTGCAATGAGAAGCCCTGGGAAGGCAGCAGAGCTGTGGCAATGCCTCTGTAGAAGTCACCTTGTGTACAGCTGTTCTCAGAAGCCCCTACTTAGCAGCGCCATGCTGTCACAGTGCAGAAGCATGCTCCTTGTCCCAATACCCGTGTTTTTTCAGCAGATTTTACAAGGGCCTTTAGTGTCAGGACAAGGGGGAACGGGGTTAAATTGAAAGCGGGGAGTTTTAGGTTGGATATCAGGGCAAAATTCTTCCTGGAGAGGGTGGTGAGGCACGGAAACAGGTTGTCCAGAGAAGCTGTGGATGCCCCATCCCTGGAAGTGTCCAAGGCCAGGCTGGATGTGGCTTTGAGCAACCTGGTCTAGTGGAAGGTGTCCCTGCCCATGGCAGGGGGGTTGGAACTGGATGGTCTTTAAGGTCCTTTCCAACCCAAACCATTCTATGATTCAAATACTTTTTACTATAAAATCAATATGAGACTGAACACAATGCACACATGTCCTGAAAATCAAATCTTTTGATCTTCTGAGTTGTAATATTCAAAGGCTCAAAAATTCCTAGAAAACAAGTGTATATGAATAGCACATGTGCCATGTTTGATGCAAGCTGTCTTTCTGAAGGGTTGCTTTGCAGCATAGAAACATGTATCACCTCTGATTATGAAGCAGGCTTACTTATATAGATTGTCCCAACTCCTTTTATTGCTCTGAGAAGTCAGCTAAAATACTGGCACTCATTGGCAAGATACAGGAAACCTGTATCAGCCTTCCTTTCCCATCAGTGCTCAAGGAGGTACTGCGAGAACACTGATATCCAGGGGAAAATATTTAATTGTTAAAAGTGTTATTATGTCCTTTAAAAATGACATATTACATAATCTCCAGCTGGCCAAACCCACAGAAGCTTAAATACAGTTTTTCTCACCTACAGACCTCGCACTTGACTATACAGCAATAATGGAGTCTGGCTTTAATAGGAGAACCCCCTCATTATTTAAAAGAAAATACCACAAACAAAAACAAATGACCTGACTCTTAGCCTGGAGATCTTGGGGCACATTTCTCAGCTTTCTTGAATTGAAAAACAGCTGCAGCACGTGTGGGGGACATTAACGGGAAGCCTGCATGAGAACACCTTGGGTCAGGCATTTCATGTACTTCACAGTTACATGTGTAAACATTTTTCAGGAAAAAAGAACTAATCAATCATGTCTGTAAGCTGTCCAGTCTCCCTTCAGACTATTTTAAGCAAGGAATTATCTAATTTAAATAAATTAAATAATTAAAGAAATATAAATAATTAAAGCTCTGCCCAGAATATTATTTCTAATGACAGAGGATTTCATAAGTGTGTCTCTGCCAAAGAATTCATGGACTCTCCCACTAGCAGTAAAATGGGACCTGTAGCTCAGACTTACTTTCAGTTCTAACTATTTAATTTCAAATGACACATACACATATGCTCTGAGACTGGTGTTATCCTGACTCTGTGCTGACTCCACATTTACAGTAAGTGATAATGAGACAGCCAGACACTTTCTGAACCTTGTTGATCTCCCTTTCTTTCCTCTGGGAGCTCTTTATGAAAAGATGCTAAAAGGAAATAATGGATGCCACTATTACTGCATTCAGAACATATATATATATATATACACACACAAAAAAACCAGATTCTTTACTTTACAAACAGAGCTTTAGTTTTGAAATCAAGGAGCTGATAAATATGATGACTGAAGAAAAAAAAAAAAAGAAGAAAACCAGATTCTTCTTAGAATAATGAGAAATACTAAGCAAACTGGCTTACAGGTATATGCCTCCGTTTGTATGTTGGGGTGCTGGATGGGGAAGAGCCTGCACTGAGAGCGTTTTCAATATCCTGATCAAGCTGGTCCAGTTTCATAATTAACAGCACCATTGAATCCAGTCGTGATCGATCCCGATCTTGTGTTATTTCCTAAGGAATAGAACATACAGTAGCTAAATCTGAAATAGTATTACTTAGAAAGAATGAGCTTAAATTAAGAAAGCTCTGTTGCTTAATTTGTCATGACAGTACATTGGATAATAGGCAGAAAAATCTCCTCTTTGGGAAAAATATTTTTTTGTGTAGTCAATTCACTGAGCATTGACTTCCTGCTGGGAGAACCTTTTATATTAATATTTAATATACATCATATTATGACAATTAAATTAAAAAAACCCCAAACCCCACAATTGTTTAGTACAAATGCATCATTACCATTTCCTTGACACACATATTCTTTAAAACACTACTGATTATAAAGACTCCTCCAAATATTCACCCCAAGATAATTGATTTGATTGTACAAATAGAAATGATAAATGATAATGTACAATTGAAATGGGAGAGATGGAATTTCAAAGGGGCCATTTTCCAGATGAGGATAAGCACAACTACAACTACTTTTCCTTGAAGAACACATCAGCTTAACTACGTTTTGTCAGGTCTTGGCAGAGATTTCTTAGTTGGAAATTCTTGATACACATCAGATATGTTAACATTATATTCAAACACAGCATTGTAGATCCTTTGACTGGAAAGAGAGAAGTAGGAGGGGTACTCACATCACAACCTTAAACACCTAGTTTTTTATGCCTTATTTCTCTATACTAATTTTGGAATAAATGGAAACAGAGAAGATTCTCAAAAAAAGCAACTCAAAACAAGATTGTCAGTTAGGTGGACTAAATAATGCTTCTCAAGAAAATTCTCCCTCTCTTTCCCCTTTATCATATAGAGAGTTAATGCAAAAGCCAATTGGCCTGCCTCAAAATTCAGTAATATGAAAACCCCCACTGGTTCCTGTATGGATTTTTCCAATAAGAAGTAAGAAAATGGGAAGTTCCATTAACTCACTTAAAATAATATTTTTCTAAATCCTTCTCAAGAAATGGAAACAAAGATTACTTCATTATGTTCAAGAAGTATTTAATACAAATGGCCAAATCTGCCTTTTTTGATAGTCATTAGACTATTATTCAGGCTACACAGCAACGTCTCTAGGTAGCTGGGATTCTACTAGAGGTTTTTTTGCAGACTGCTTTGAAGACATTGCAAAATATGAGTTAAAAGATTCCTGCTAGAATTAAAGGAACTGTATAGATAAGTCACATAAAACATGGTGTACATGGTCATTATGTGAAGACAGAGGTGACTGAAGATTAGTTAAATAAATCTTAGAAGAAGGAAATACAAATCTGTCAGCCCATAGCAGAGTTATGAACAATGTTCAAGCAAAGGCCAAACCCAGGAAAAATGTGTATTTCATTTTTTATTACAACATGGTATTCTGGATTGGTTTGCTGAAAAATCTGATGAATTTGCAGGAAGTCCCAATGAACCTGAAATGAGTTTAGAATGACCCTGAGAGAGTATTACCTCAAAACAACATAGCAATCAGTGAAATAGGTTAAGTTTCACTTTCAAACTGAACACACAATGTCCCAGATGATTAACTGAAACTCCATGTATCTTCATTTTAACTGATTTTAAATTGATGTCTGAACCTTGCAAATGTCGGAACAGTTATTTCGTCTAATCTGCATGGATGCAGAAAGCCCCTTGGAGCAAATAAAGGTCTGTTAACAAAGGAGAGGACCCTCTTTGTGGCACGGGGCTACATTTGCCATGCTGGAGAGACTATAGCCAGTTTACCTATCCAAAGGAGACCAGTGCTGCTACCAAAATTCACCTCCTATACAGTCCCCAACCTGTGTATTTATTTCTATTAGTTGTGCTTGGAAATATAGCATTGGGAAAGCTAATAAACCTAAAATTTACACTTAAAACCCAAAAGTTAATTGGAATACCACAACAAAATGAATGGTGGTGACTGGGTGCTGGGTGGTTTTTTTTTTTGTTTGTTTGTCTTGGTTTGGTTTTCGTTTTGGTTTTTTTTGGTGGGTTTTTTTCAGACTACAGAGATAGTCATTTTACATGAAGACAGAAGAAAAAATAAGGTTATCTGGAATTTTCCCCCAGAAAATTGTTTGACTTATTCTGCCAGAAAAGTATAAACTTACTCTGCATGTAGCAGATCGAGAATGTTGGAGAAGAATCTGCTGAAATGAAGAGGTGGCAAAATATTGTTGAAAGTGATATTCAGGTTTGAAGCAACAGGCTCGCTTTGCAGGCAACCCATCAGTATGGAATTTAGATGTTCTGTTCGGAAGTTCTAGCAATGGTTTGTGGTTCGGACTGCTGTTGGCATCAACTTTGTCATGAAAAGTTTTAACGTCTTAACTACAGTTTCTATTTCACAAATTACTGAATAACACAGTAATCACCTTCTGTTTGCCTGGGGCACTATTAAATTGTATACATGAAAGCCTGAGCGTTATACCAAAAATTTAACACATACAAATAAAAAAGACTAATCCTGAATTTGAAATTCCTTACAACAAATTAAATAAATATTATTATAAGATTAATTTATGTTTAGACAGCTTTAGCCTTGATATTATCTAATAAATTTCCAAGAGCTTTATAGCCTACTTGTCTTTTTTCTATCTCCCTTTTGTGTATATTCTGAGATTTTATTACTGAAGCATGATATGATCTAAAGCCAGCAAGATATTACATTTATAATTATTAAGAAATTAATATTTCTTTTGAAAACACAGTATTTCCTTTACATCTCTCACATTTTTCCCCACTGATAGCTAGTTACCTTCAAAATAAGAAAACAACAATACAGATTACATTTATAGAATTTTACAAAAATCCTACCTTTACCATTACGAAGTGAAAACTAGGGCATTAGAAGGTACTTTATCAAAAATTGTCCTTACAACCTTAATTTCTGCCTTCAGGCATTTGCATTGAGCAATTCAGGATTGTATCACAGGCATATACAGTAGGTCAAACTTGAGAAGTTTTTTGTCTGGAGATTTTATTTTTAACATATCTCCACACAAAGAGGAAATACATTGGGTCATGAACTGGAAAAAACAACATTTCTTTTAGTTTGTATCCTCACTGGTGTGATAAAGAAGCCAGTTAAATTTGAATATATTCATATGTTTAGAACAGAAAGCATTGTAACTGTTCCCAGAATGAAGAATGCTTGAATTACTCTTAAATTAAGTATTAAAACCCCATAGTTAAGGTCATATTAAAAGAAATTCAACCAAGGAAGACAGTTCACAAGCCCTGTTACCATCGTCAGCACACAATGCTAACACAATGAAAACATTTTGCAGGACATGGGTACAGATGAAGTTAAGCCACGTTTTTAGACACTTTTCTCATTTTGGAGCTGATATTGTTATTATATTGTTATTGAAAAGAATAACACTATTTTTTCCCCGTATGTACTCCATGTCTTCAGGTGATTCTTTGTCTTTTTATTACCACGTTGCTTTGTGTCTGCATTTACAAACTGATGTTGTTTGCTAACATGATGTTTTTATAGCACTCTACATTGACAACATGTGGCAATTTCTGAATGTAATGCTCTTCGCACGTAGTGGTATATTTTTTTATTTTAAACATTTGACAGATAAACAACAAACACTGCACAAAGGCAGCATTATTCAGAGTATTTCTAAAAAATACCTCCCCCCCTTTTTCTTAAGGTTGCAACAGTTTTATACCAATATTATCAGAACGTTATGATGATTTTAACCTACTCAAAAAATGAAACCAGCTGAGGAGTACAACACTACTTAAGTCTGGATTTAATACATCCCTTTTGTCTTATCAGGGCATAGCAAAGCAGTTGAAGCAGACACCCCTCACTTCCTCTCTCTCAAGCCCTTTATTTCTCTGCACGTATTTTTCCCTTTCTTCTGCAGCCACTGTTTTACATCACACACTCACACTTTTCTTCCTACTGTAAACTCTTTACCCACATACCTCTTTCAGCTGAGTAGAGCTGAAGCAAAGGGTACCTTTTGAAGAGACATAAGTACTCTTAAGATTAAAACCTATTTTAATTTTCACAGCAAAAATTTTGTGCAGAAACAATACACAAAAATAACTTTATGTTTCTCTTAATACCCTCAAGGGGATTGAATCACTCCCACCTTCACTGTAAGGGCTCCCTTTCAAAGCATCTGATGGTTTCCAGAGAAGACACACCCCCATTAGGGGCAGTGGGGTCCCCTGTGGTTAAGGAGGGGAGAGACATTCTGCTCCAAGCAGTCCCTGTTAGGGTCATCAGGGCACCACCAGCCTCACTCCTCCCTGGCACTCTTGTGTCAAGATGGTAATAATTTCTTTGGAAAGGAGACCTTGGCTTTTAGAAGCAAGCTTATTGTACAACTGGCAAGGAGGATGCAGTTACCCACAGAAAAAAGGGATCTTTTATGGATCCATAAAAGAATTGGAAAGAGTTGGCTGAGTTTTGTCTGATATTCTTATCTGCAGCCACCTGGTCTGACTTAAGATCCTGTATTCATGCTATGTATTTCAGATGACAGTATATTATTCATTCTTGTCTTTCCTTGGTAAAAAATACCCTTTCTGAAAAATAGAAAGTTATTAGATCACTGATTTTATACTGTGAAGGTTTTAATCTGAACTGAAAACAAATGCAATATATGGTATTTTGGGATAATCTGTTGATTTTTACTATCAGGTGTGGGAGTTTCATCCTTTTAAACTGCAGTGTACAGTTCACAAACTTTGAAAAATACCTAGAAATTTTATCTTTAAATTTTACACTCTGAAGTACCACATTAGAATCCTACTTTTCATTATATTGGAGGAATTGCAGGTGACAAACATTGAAGCACAGCAAAAAAAATGCAACACTCCATTCGTTTTTGACTTAAGACACAAGGCCTAGACACCAGCAAAGATCACAGTAAGGTTACTATTATAAATCATATTTTGAACTGATATTTAAAATAGACTGAAAATGGAACAAATAACATCGTAAACCTAGACGAGTGTACACATGCACAGGTGAAGACACATGCTCATGCATGCAGGTATCCCGACACATTCATGCATGTCTTTGGGAAAGTAGTTTTTCTTCTAATTCTTCTTACAGGAACTTTAGATACATGACTCAATTTTTCCAAATATAAATTATTCCATAGCACTGGTTTACGTGCACTTTTTAATTTCTGTTAAACCCACAAATAGGTTTGCAAAAGCAAAGACTTCAGAGGCACTTGATTGCTATATAATATAGTAATTGTGATTTTCACTACTATATCCTTAAGAGAAATGTAATAAATTCAATTTAGTAAGTCAGTCTCCAAACAAGATGTTCATTTAGCAAAACACATGCTTTTTATACTTCCAGACAAAACCCATGGCTCCTCCAATGGAGCCTAGTGCTTGCAGGAATAGTGCTGCACTCTGGGAAAAGAGGAAAATGTGTTGGAAAATGGCAGAGATCATAGAATTCAAATATACTTAAAATGGTAAATTCCAGGAGCTGCTCTGGTTTGATTTGTTTTAGTTTTGCAGTTAAATCAGAAAGAGGGTTTTTCCTTCTGGAGATCCACTTTGGTCTCTGTGATTTTGTTTAAACTGCAGGCTTTTCAATTTATGAACTAAATATAAACATAAATAAAGAGAGAAGAATTGATGCCAAGGATTACTCAGAGGGGTCCTCATATCTATTGAAATCAAATGAATTAAGAACAATTTCTGTGTGACTGTGGAAAGTCCAAACTCCAAATTATACCATCTGAAAGGAATCATATATGAGATAATATAAATAAATTAATCACAAATCATTCAGTCTCTTTATCTTTTATGGTTCTTTGTATTTTGTATTTTATGATATTTTAAAATGTTATATCACAATTCTTATTACCTATGTAACAGTTAAAAATGCAAAGACTTTCTAGGTTATCAATTTCATAACATTAGAAAACAATTTTTTCAGCTTGTTCTTTATTATTATTATTATTATTATTATTTATTTTTCCACAAAGCATAAGCAATAACACTGAACTTGGAAATCAGTATTTGAATTGTGACAGGTTTTTTTGCGTTCCAACTGTTCAGATTTACACAATTTGGAAGTACATGAGAATGAGATTTATAGGTGTCTGGATGCCTGATGCTGCACACAGCACACATGATTCTTAAAAGAAAAATCAAAGGGAAATGTAACTGAATATATGACAGACTCAAAAGATTTCATATATTTGGCCTATTAGTTTACTTCATTACCTACTTGTGATTTATTCCTCCTTGAGACATTCACTTCTGGAAACACAAAGGTGAGGATAATTATGAGCCAGCAGTGCAACCTCATGGCAAAAAAAGACCAGCTGTAGCTGGGCTGCACTAGGAAGAAGGTTGCCAACAGCACAACAGGGGAACCTTCCTCTCTATTCAGTCCTGGTGAGACACATCTGGGTTCAGTGCTGGGTCCATTCCTGGAATCTCCAGTATAAGACGGACATGGACATAGTGGTGCAAGTCCAGTGAAGATTGTCAAAGGTTTGGAGCATATTTCATATGAGGAGAGCCTGGAACTGTTTATCCTGGAGAAGAGACGGCTCAAATGGATCTATCTGATGAATAAGTAAAAAGCAGAGCTTCTTGGTGGTACCCAGAGACAGGACAAGGGGCCATAGGAACAAACCAAGATACAAGAAATTCCATTTAGATCTAAGAAAAGAACTTCACTGTGAGGGTGACTGAGCAGTGGAATAGGTTGCCTGGAGAGGTTGTGGAACCTTCATCATAAAGATATTAAAAATCTGACTGTACACAGTCCTGGACAACCTGTTCTGACTCTGCTAGAGCAGGGGGTTGGACTAGACAATCTCAAGAGGTGTCCTTCTACCTCAACCACTCTGATTCTGTGATGGCTTTTAACACTTTTTAAAGAGGACACGAAGATATTACAATGAGAACCAGTGTGGAATTTAGGACACTTTGATTAAACCATTTTTTACACTTGTGACAATCCCACCTCAATTTCTTCACACTTTGTCAGTCTTAAGGTCTGAAAGAGACAAAGGATAGATACATAAACAGAACAAAATAAGGCTTGTATAGGATAATTTGTTGGACAGGACTTCAAAGGTCTCTAAGTCCAACCTTCTGCTCAAGTAAGGCCAGTTGTGAGATCAGACCAGGCTATTCAGGTGTTGATTCAGTCAGGTTATGGAAATCCTTAAGGACAGAGAATGCACAACCTCCCTGGGCAATCAGTTTTCATCCTTGGCTGTCCTCATGGGAAAAAGCTTTCCTCTGAAGAGATCATCTAATGTATTTCAAACCTGGAAGTAAGAGATGGTTTAATGGAAAGGAATCCTGAATACTTTTAGTTTTACACTGCACTGAAGACAGCACGAAGAGGATGGGGGAAGAGGAAGGCATGTAAAACCTTTACCAATGACAACATAGAAACCAGGTAATGGCTACTGCCTATATGAAGTCTATTAGTGACGCTCTACCCCACCATACCTGAAGATACCGCAATAGTAGTACTAAGCAGCCTCCTGAAATTAATGGGACTCTTCCCACAATTACAATGGACTTTGAATCAAGCATAAGAGACATGAGAACTAAAACTCACTACAGTAACTTCTCCCAGGTGAGTAACAGAAATGCTTGTCTTAAATAATTATCATGCTACGCTGGTAAATTAAGAGTTTTAAGAATACAGATTACACTGTCAACTCAATCTTTCTAGGTAAGGTATCTATTCATTGATATAATTGTGATGTCAATAAATGAAAAAAAACACCCTATTAAAGAAACCACAACACAATCCCCTTGTTAGTAACACCTTAATCAATTTGCCTGTTACTTGTGTGTGCAGCAGGGAGAGTCCCCACCAAGTGTTTCAAGTCTAGTTAACTTAACAGGTTGCAGAAAATTTCCTATATTTGCTTTTCTTTGCAAGCAAAATGTTTGTGTAAAGCCAGGAGACATTATGGAAGAAATGTGTTGTTACACAAAAATTATAACAAATTCTCATATGAGGGGAGCAGGTTTAGCTGGTTATTTAACCTTGTAAATTTTGCCATGAAGGCTTAGCTTGAAGACATCCAAGAGTTCAATTTTTTTTTTTTTTGGTGGTAAAAACATAAATATTTAACTGCTGCCGCCTTTTACTTTAGTTTTATATTACTCTTTTGAGTCCTGTGGGTTTATTTATATTTCTGTGTATATACAAGTTGCATAAACACACACACATGCATGCACGCACTCGGATTTGTGCAGCAGAGAGACTTTGTGCACTGATGTTAGGTTTAAATTTTGCATTCTTTTCTAAATGCAGAATTAAATATTACAAGTTTACCTGTAGAGAAAAAATTTTAAAAAACAAGAATGTCCCAAGAATTTTTGTATATTGAATGACAAAATGTAGGAACATTTTGTAATAGTCTTTGAACAACTGAAATCAACCCAATGCTTATGGCTTCTGAGAATTTGATAATTTATTGCTCTACGTGTGATATGTCAAGACACAATTGCAATCCTATTGTCAAAATGGATAAAATATGTGGGGGTGGGGTTTTTTTGTTCTTTGTTGTGCTTTTCAGCAGCACTAAAGGGCAGCACTGCAGATCAGATAATAAGGCTTATAGAAAAATGAACAAAAAATAATTACCATGAGGGTGAATTTGGCATTAAAAAGTTCAGGAAATGGTTAGCAGAGTGGCAAATATTAACTTTGGTCCAAACAGGTCACTTTTGTGGTACAGAAAATAACAAAAATTCAAATGTTATTTTCTGGAAATGTAGAAGAGCAAACTTCACAAAAGTTTGGCAATATACAAAACTTTCCTGCACTGTTGGTAATCTGTCCCTTCTATGCAAATCTATTTGGAAATCTCTTTTCAATATTGTGATGTTACTTCTGGTTCATTTCATCAGAAAAAAATGCACTAACTGTGCATTTTTATAGTCATGCAAGTGACCTGAGAGAATAGTTTGAAGATTTTCTTAGGCTTACCGTTGTGGCACATTGAGCAATGCATGATGAAGACTGTTGAAAAGTTCCAGAAGTTATAGCAGAGTCATGTTTTTCTTGTGCAGACATTTTGTGACAAATAAAGGAGGGAAACTGAGAATTTAAACTCTTCTCTAATAAGATTGAATGTGTTTAGAAACAGTCAGCTTAAAAATAGCACTGTTTCTTTTAGAGGCAGTATGTACTTTGCAACAAAAACACTGGAAAATATAATTAGAGCGCTACTTAATGGTTGCATGTGACTTGCATGTTACAATTGATTTAGTTGTCAGTATATAGAGAAAAACATTTGTAAAACTGAACGACCTTCTTGCTTCAGGGCTTAATCAATGTAGAAACTTCCCAAATCATTGTAGCAGTGTCCCAAAGCTCAAAGGTCTACTTGCTTGCCTCCCAGTTCTGCTTACCACACTTCTGCAAGACTGGTCTTTCCTGTAAATCCAAGTATGCTGCATGGCTTCTCTATATTAGCTACGTGAAGACTGAGTGTTAGCTATATAAACACACTTGATTTTCCTTCTAGCAATGAGCTGAGCTTTTTGGCCATGCCTCTCCAAGGATTGCATAGGCTGCTTATTTCTCTTCTTGCAAAGATTCCTTTCAATACCTAGACAAACTCTGATGGACATTCACTACTGTATAGTAAATTCACTACTGTACTTTACAGTATTCAATGATTTGAAATATTATTTCACCTTACGTGATATTAATAACAGTTTAGAATTTCAAGATTCAAGTGTGATCAGAACTTAATTGTTTAATAGCTTTGTACTTTCTTGTGCTTATAGCTGTCCACCAAACTTACTTTTAAAAAATAGATAACTAAATCATGATCTGATATAGGCCACAGTTTAATGATTACCTTAACTTTCCCAAGATTCACAGTCTACTACAAGTTGCTGTTCCCTCATACACACTCCCAGGCTGCTCCTTGCCTTCCCTTGTGTCAGCACCAGTCTCCAGCAGTGACCCAATGGGGATCCAGCTGAACATGGTCTCTGGGAAAGGGATAGGGCTGAGCAGGGTCAGTTCCCTAGTCTGGATCTCCTGCAGCCATGTAAGTATCAGTGATGGCCAAGCAAGGGCAAACAAAGGCAGGAAAAAACCTGTACCATAGCCATTTTTCAGGATTTTTTTTACAAAACCCTGGATTTATGTTGGTGCAAAGTGACCACATAACTGTAACCTTGTTTTTACAAGAGAGATTATGCTGATTTTACAGACATAGTAGGGTCTGGGGCTTCTTAAATGTTTCTCTTCAGGACACCACTACAAAGAACTTAAAGGAGTCTGGATATTCGTAACTTAGTTGGTGTGGGTCTGAAGCAAAGGTGTATTGTCAAAAGAGCAGTCAACTGCTGTCCTCTGCCCTTTAATTCAGACATGAATCTTTTTTTAGCTTTGCCAATCTATGCAGCTGATGAAATACTAGAGGTTTTTTGTTTTATGTCACGTGTTTGTAGGTGAACATGATAGCATGAGAAAATCTATTGCTAATTTTTTATATTCAGTGAAAGGATTTTAAGTGCCTTGTTTTCTTGGAAAAGAGCTCATTCTTTCTCATGTGAAAATTGGATTGTCCTGGTGACCACTACTTTCTCATTAAATTACTTCTGCCCAGTAAGGTTTAAACTAAGGGTAGTTTTCTATCACAAACCACAGCACATTTATATTTATAAGATCTGTTATTGGTGACTGAGGAGGTGGTAACAATCTTGATCTTGAATGAGGATAAAATCTGTATTTGTGAATCAGACCGACCCAAAGTTAGACCTCAGGTTTGGGTTAAGTAAGACCCTTGAATTTTCGGAACTTGTGTCAGCAAATGTGTTTCAAAAAAAGGGTTACAAAATTAGATGTTCATATCAGACTTCTTAGCTTAACTATATGGAAGCCTAGTCACAGACAAATCGATCCAAACTGGGATCGAGATCAAATGTGTAGGGAGTGGAAACTTTGATCAAGAGACCTGTTATTCCTTTTTAGCCAAATGAAGAAATATTCTACATAGCTCAAAAAGCAAGTAGTAATAAATGGCAACCAGAGGTTTTGAGAAATTACAGAATCAAAAGAATCTGGATCACCTTTTAGTTGGCACATGCCATATATTACAAGTGAGATATTTCCGGGATTAAATAGCCAAGATGTTAAAGTGATGTCAGCTTCTCTGAAATTCTTCACCAGCTACAAGATGCCTTCTGCAGAGCTGATAATGGCCCAGATTGGGTAAAAACTATGAAAATAACCTTGTTTACCTCAGACACCGCTTAATAGCACGTCTTCTGTATATTGTTGTTTCAAATGCATCAAAGCTAAGCATCTGACCATGTGGTAAGTGGCTGACTGGAATTTTGTAAAAGCCTGTGGTTCAGACAAGGGATTCTGCTTTTCTTTATAATATATTCAGCTATTTCACGTATGCCTTTGAAATATGTTTATGTGCACTGGGAATTATTCTAGCTATTAAATGTTACTTAACGGGACTGATGTGTGCACAGTGCAGAGCATTGAGGGCTTTCTCAGACACACATGCTAGCGTGTAAACTACCCTTCAGGGTTGACTATCCAGTCACATCAAAGCATGTAAGCCATGTAAGACACAACAAAGACAAGGTTACTCTGAAAGCCTCATTCTCTGCAACTACCATTTTGAATCCTTGAATACACTCTCCTCTAAAAAAGTTTGCTGCTTAGATTTTTATGTCATTCACTTAAAATACTAATTTCCCTTTAGCATTTCGATCCTAAATCCTTAGAAGTATCCCCAAAGTTGCACAACATAACTGCTACTGAAACAATTTTCCATAAACGTTTAAACCATACAATATGTACGCTTGTTTTTAAGCATTCATATCTTTTTCAACAGTAAGTTTAGCTTCCCAAGTCTAGTGACTTTTCAATATTACAGATTTATACACACTATTAATGAGCTAACAATAGAAAGTCATAGAATCATTAAAAATACAACTGGAAGGGATCTTGAAATGTCATGTCATCTATCTCCCTCTCATTGACAGGGCTATCATACTTGATGGATGTTTCTCCAGATCATCTAACAAACCTCCAAAACTGCCCCAAGCAAAGAAGGTTTTATTCCAGTGCTTCTTTCTTTATCACTAAAAACCAAATTCTGATGCGTTCCTAGCTTGAACTAATTAATTCCTATTTTTGCCAATTTCGGGTCTCCATGACAGACTTTTCTTGTCCTTAGAGATGATGTTCTCTTCCCCCTTAGCCTAATTTAGGCTCATCCCTTCCTCTCAACATTGCAATGGTAGGGACTGGTTTCTTCCATCTCTGGCCGATCTCAATCTCTATTTGAGTCTCTACTGGACTGTCCTTCTGAAGAGCAACTTGCAAACCCCTCTGTTTTCCCTAGGGCTGAAACTGATGTGAAAAGTGCATCTCTAGGAATGGAAAGCCACAGTGTGCTCAGGATATTTTTCTGCTGTGACAGCAAATAAATGTCAGTTGATGCCTTTACACCTCCCAGCATATATGAGGTGAAAAGCACTGGCAGCTGACTGAGACCTGCAGGCAGTAAGCTGCCATCAGTTAGCAAGGTAACAACAAGCAGGTGAGAGGAATGATTGTCAGGAACAGTTCAGGTATGGCCAACGTTTTCTCACTGGCTGTGGGACTCACACCACAGCTGTTGCCAAAGCTCTCTCCCACACCGCTGCTCCCTGTCCTCTGTGGGGACAGGTTGGCATGAGCCCACACCATGCTTCAAGGCTTCAGTCCCCAGAACCCATGAGGATGGAGCCAGTGGCAAAGGACTTAAAATGAAACAAGAAAGGGTCAGGATAATTCCCCCTGGACAGTCCAGCAGTGGAGCAGGTCACCCAGAGAGGTTGTACAGGCTCCATCCTTGGAGGTGTTCAGGACTCAACTGGATAAAACAACCTTGACTGCAGAGCTAGCCAGGCTTCAGTAAAGACCTCCTGAGGTCTTTTCCAACCAATTACTCAGGCTGCCCTTAATCTTTCCATTACTAGATGGGAACTAATTAAACTGGTATCTTAAAAAATTACTGGTGGAGTAAGATTGGGTAGAAAGCATTGTTACTATTACTGAATGCAGCTAAGAATTTTGCACAATGTTCTACCTCTTTATTGTATTCCACTTAGCGTTTGTATGGCTGTTGGGTAGGTATCGCTGCTTTTGTATACAGCCTTACACATACAGGGTATGCTTGCCAGTCATACCCTGGAGCCATGCCCACCAACAAGCTAAATACACTGCATTATATGATAACTAATCCTCTTTAAGACAAATAACTTCAGAACTAAATAATACTGTATAGTCTTTTTAAGAGCACCCATAACTTATTGCAACTAAAGTGAAAATTCAACACCAATAGCATTACATGGAGATATTACTATATAATTTTCTTTCACATCATTTCATAACTCAACCGTGATGAGTATTGTGTGATCAACACCAGGACTGTCTGAGCATTTTCATGTTCTCTATCAGCAAAAAAAATATTATTCTAAATTGTATACACAAGTATTAGATGGAAATACAAATTTAGATTTTCTTCTTCTTTTTTTTACAATGAAGGAATTGTAAGTCTCAGACACTGAAGGAATAAGCTGCGCACAAAAACTAAGTCTTTCTTAGCATAAAGTCTGAAAACATCTTGAATGGATAGACTGAGGGGAAGAAAAAATATTAAATGGAACAAAACACATTACAAATACTGATGTGACAGATTATTGTGTGTTATACCTGAATTCTTAACACATTTATCAAAAAAAACCACAGGCTGCATTTACTGTCAATCAAGACAGTAATAAGGAGTAAATAAGCAGTAAATGACAGCCTGAGATGAAAACAGAACCCCTACCACCAAGGAGAAGCTAACAAGCAATGCGCTACCCGGACTAGAGTCCAGCTGAGACTGGACTGTGGCCATCCCCTTTTCCTTCTTGTTCCTGAGCGTTTCAGCCAGGCTGCAGCTGGTAGCGGCACTAGGAACCGGCTCTGACAGCTGTGATAGGGAGGAAAGAAAAGCATTCTGCTCTTGTCACAGCTGGGAGCCAAGCTCCTGCCTCCTGGCTCAGCCTGCAGCACATCTATGTGCCTGCACATCTCTCCTCCATTCTGGGGAGCTGAAGACTGGCAGCTTCCCTTCTCAGCCCAGGAAGAGAACGTAGAAGTGCCTGTCTCAGAAAGGGCATGCTGCTCAAATGGAGTTTAGTCAGTCAGTCTGTGTGTGCCTGTATGTCTGTCCACAAGGGATCCAGTAGACTAGTTAGGAGCTTGGCCATTCGAATGGCAGGTGAGGTTGGTTACAAGTCCTACTTTTGACTAACACCCAACGTATCTACATTGTATATATGGCCACAGCGATGTAGGAGATATGTATACATACAAACATAATTTATATATATATATAAAACTGGGGAAAATGGATACAGACATCAATGTTAGTTCCAAGTGTGGCTTTACACAGTAGGAGGTTTGAGTTCAAGAGTTCTCTCAGAGACAGAATAAAAAAGACAAGCATGTCAGGGCCAGTATTAAATCAGATATTTAAAAAAATGTTCAACTAACGTGGATTCTATTCCAAACTCTTCCCCACAACAGTTATTGGTTTGAATATGATATCATTCTTGCAAAACAATTTGAAAATATTTTAATGATTTCATTGTAATATGGTTTTAATTATTTTCAAATGTTTTTCCCCACCTGAATTTCTATTTCGTGCTGGAAGTCAAGATTTCAGTAACTAGAGAATTCCAGTAATTATGGCTAGGAATATTACAAAATCTCAGAATGTGCTGTAAAAAAAAATTGAAAATAAATATAACATTTTGAAATGTATTAGATCTGTAGTGAGAATTGATTTTGAAAAGACTAAATTTGAATGAAAATGTAAGAATATACTCTGGCCATAGAATGAGAGTTGAAAAGAAACCACAGGAAAATTAGTTATGAGTAAGAAAAGAGAATGATATGAAAGGAAAGAATAGGAAAGTTGTTCCAACATGAGCAAAACAACAGTACTGTCAATCAGCCCCTTGCTATGATCTCGGCGCTGCGCTTCTGGTGGATTTTAACTGGACAAACAGGCAACTATAAACGCTCAAAGCAGGATGTTACTAACAATGAACAAGCTGCATTGTACAAAAGTAGATGGAATAAAACTCATGCATGCCAAGAAGATAGGATGCAAAATGCCTTGAAGAAAGTGGCATTCATGACAGGAAAAAAAAAGAAAAAAAAAGAATTTGAAATTCAGTATTTAGGGTTTTCTTTTATTCTTCACAAGTAACTCAAAGTTTCATGTGATGAAGGAAGTGTAAGAAAAGTTCAGATAGGAACAGAAAACAGTGAAGGATATTTAAAAAAATACTGAACATTAAATTTTTGAGAAGATATTCAATAAGTCTGTTAGACTGGATATGTTGCAGGGAAAATTTATTCATCAGGGTTTAATCAGATCTGTTTGGGAAACTCAGCATGGTGTTATTGCCATTTCTTAATGGCATGATAGCCATATCAACAGTTCACATTCGAGAGAAATAAATAAAACAAATTACATAATTTATGCAAGCATTTTCAGAAATGCTAGCTTGCCCATTGCCTAATAATTCATCCTGCATCAGGCCAGCAGAAAAATCTTAACCAACCTCTATTGAAAAGGGCCTTCCTAACATAACTCACTTCTGTTAATTCTCTTGGTCTTGAATCACTAAATGGATCATTAATGTTCCACATGATCTTCCTGAAGGGCCAGTTGGGCTAAGGGTAGTGTAGATTTCAAGAAGCTCTGGGATTAAGAGGCAATGATCACAACTGATGTCTCTAATTCAACCTTCCTACCCTCAAGTGAGTTCCGTGACAGTGTTGTTATTTTTAAGGAAGAGATCACAGATGGAAGGACTGAGAATTGCACAATGAAGTTTCCTTCCAGTTCCTCAGCTTGAATCTTAAAGTCAGTTTCTGCAAGATAAATGTTTCTCATAAAGCATATAAGTATCTCAAAATTTGCAGGGCATGAGTTTCAAGTGTGCTGGAAGAAAATCTTGTTCCTAAGTCTTTTTTGACTTTGTTTCTCTGACTCATTGAGTTATATGGTGTGATATTCTGTATTGTGTCACTGAAAATATGAGTCTGACATTTGTGATTTATTAATGGTTGAGCTAAGAGGAAAAAATCACTAGCAAAATCAGTGTTGCAATGACCAATAAGCATATATTGATGAAGCAAGGGAATAGGAGAGCAGACATGTTAAGTCTGGTTTTGCATCTTTGATCCAAAGAAGAGCAGAAATATCGACACAAAGAAACAATAAAGATTATTAAAATCTAGCCAAGTTGTATCAAGCCCCTCATTATAACCAGTAAGACACAGTATGGACTAAGTCAATGCATATAATCCAAAAAAATACTGTAATCTGTAACTACAAAAGGATGGAACAGATTAGAGCAGATGCCATAACTCCTACAATTAAAAGATGTAAAACTATTTTCTCTATTGTTAATGAGCATCACGACAAGGCCCCTGCCAGGTTTTTGAAATCCACACATATGCTCCAAGAATTCATAATGTTATATTTTTTGAATCAGCTAGAGCATGTTAGTGGACCTATATGGTGTTACCATTAAATAACAATGATGGTGCTATAGATATTCAGTGCATTTAAAGACTGGTCCTAAGTGAAAGTGTTGCAACTATTGTAATTTTTGGGTTTACCAATAATATTAAGGATTGTGCCTCCTGGATACTTGATTATTTAAGTAAAGAGAACAATACTTTAATTGACCTTATAAGATTAAAGTGTAAGAAATTGCAGAACATAGAAACGATCAATTTTTTTCCTGTAACTGTGAAGTTAGATTTGAAAGTCCAGCAGTTAACCTGACCTGGTCAGTTAACCTGACCTTTCACAAATCCTCAGCTGCTGCTTGAACTGCATTGTCAGTAGTTCAACCCTTCAAGTGAACAGAATAAAATAATTTACTTGCCGTTTCTTCACAACTGGTGTTACTGAAATCAATGACTCTAGTCTCTTGAGTATGATCTAGGGAACTAAATTCAGAAATTCAAATTGGTGGAATCTAGATATTAAAAATGGGGACAGAATTGGGATCAGATATTTATGACAACTATTTGTAGAACGCAAAAAAAGGAAAATGTCAAGATTATCATTGTCAAGGATGTCAAACACCAGTGAGTAGTGGTAAAGGGAATTACCAAGAAATAATGAATAATTACCATGGGGTAGGAAGCAGACTGTATGTTTTAGTGTTTCCTATCTACATATCTGTATATTCCATCTTAGCTGGATTGCAGCAAGGTACACTTTAAATGTTACATCTTTAAGAAAAATGCTATGCTTGTATAAATCCATAAATGTCAAATCCTGGATAATCTTTTGCACTTACATTTGTATGAAACTGGGTGAACATTCTAAGTTTTTTCAGTCTCGTAAAATGAACAGGCACATGACATTTTAATTATTAAGCTTTTGTTTAAAGCAAAATAAAACGAAGTTTACACACTCCATTTCAGCTGGGCTGGCTCCACAGATTCCAGCTGTGCTGGCGTCTTTTCCAGGTGACTCATTCCCCTTTGCAACTATGCCATAGGCAGCCTATAGTATATCACTACGAAGTGTCTGCTTACATATACAGAAGTCTAATGAATCATGAAGCCATGATGCGGTAACAATAGCTTGTCCTCAAGCAAAAGGTATTAAACCATCAGAGAATGGAGTAGAAACATTTGTTTCATAATCTGCCCTAAATGGAAGATTTTATGTATTTTTTTACTTCATTTTCCTTTGTCATATTTAAAATAAGATTTTGTGAATAAGAAGCTGAAATGCCACTCTTCATTTTATACATGACCCTTTGCTTTTCAGGATTAAAATCTGAGTTTACTATGATTCACACTTCAGAAATGTGGATCTTAGAAGACTCCCAGTGCAACACACTGACTTTTGGTAACAGGATACTTCTTAAGCAGACTTTTTTTTTTTTTCCAAACATACATGTATGTGTACCCGATACCCTATATTTAAAAGTGTTGCCTTGCTTTCATGAAAATACACTTTGAGCAGTATGACCTGTTAGTTGGAAATGCGACTACAAAATTGCAAAAGCAGCTTATTTACCCTTGCAAATGCATGTTTAGTTAACACACTAAACAAAAACAGCATTGTGCATTTTGGAGTATATAAGCTTTGTGAAAAAGAATGTTTTTTGGTTGTATCTTCAACAGTTGTATACAATAGTAGGGCAACACTGTTTCTATACCTATTATTTACACGTGTGTCCATAAGATAAATAGCCACCATCTCCAGATAATGAGTAGATGTGGTGAAGAATTAAAGGAATGGATACTTTCTTGATTGAAGCTTTACTAAATTCTTTACAAATAATGGTTTATCTTCTGTATGATGAAACAGTAA
>NW_010238125.1:79371-100647 GCF_000690775.1 Eurypyga helias | reverse complement strand
ACAGTCCTATAATAAGTGTACGGCTGTATGGTTATTTATCCTTCAGAAAGAGAGGAATAACAAGAAGCTGTGAACACTTTTAAAAAACACTTTTAGATGTAGGGTTTCCTGATATTAAAAGAAATAAACACTGTCACCACATCTTGTGACAAAACCGTGAAACATCTTTAAACGTCGGCATAGCTTTTGTATGAAATCTGTCTGCAGAGAAAAAAAAATGCTTGAGAAGGGAAAATGAGACTTTTGGGATAGTTAACTACAGAGCAGCTGGCACAGATTAGCCTATGTCCTCATACAATCAAAATGTTTCTATTCGAGAACTTGAGATAACTAGCTTGAGAGCATTTAAGTGTACTACAGTATTTTTTTCCCAATTTAATCAAGCATTATCTCATGAGATATGACTGCATTATCCCAATAGAATTGAAGAATTACCAACCCTACACTATTATATATATATATATGTATTTAATATCAAGTTATTTGGCTTGATTTTTATCTGTGATGTATGCCAACATTTATTGGCTTAACACAAGACACACCATGACAAAATCAGCTCAGGGGAAAGAAAGAAACATTGCATAAAAACTGGCTACTGATTCACAAGTGAGGCCAAAAGAGTGAAACTACAGTCTCAGAAACATGTTAACAGAATTACACAGAAATACATATCTGGGGAAAGAAACTGACTCAGCCTCCAGCCAGCACCAAGGCTAGGTGTATATAGTCCCCAACAGCTAGCTTCCCCAAGGAAGAAAAACACTAAGAACACAGTAGACTTCAAGTGCATTCAAGGCACCTTTTAGCAATTGGTATTGGACTGGTGATTGCTCAGTCTGAAGAATAGGATGTTTGGAATCTAAAAATATTTCTTACTGTATAGAAATTAAATATTGAAATAAACATTACTATTATCAAATCTCTTTTTATGTGTGGGAGAAAGATAAATGCATAATCATTCTAGAATTTCCAATAAAATATTTATAAACTGCAGTTCCATCATTATTTGTGTTAAATCCTGATTCCTCTGACTCATATCAATGTGACACATAAATGCCAATATGTCTGTTTCACTAAGTCTGTGTATTTATTAACATGAGCAAAATACCATTTGGCTCTTCTTCATTAAAAATATGAGATAATGGAGCTTATTATCAGGCCCAGATAACTAGAAGACCGTAGGTGAAATCTGAGGCCTTTTGAAGTAACAGAGAGTTTGCTAACAACAGAATTAGGATTTCACCAAACTGGTTTGCATCCATCTATGTGTATCATCCAAGGCAACAAATGCCCAGGAGAAACATTTTCATTCTGAGAGGGTTTTTTTTTCCTCTTGTCCAGGGCTCAGTTGCTCAGCAGATATTTATGTTTAGGAAGATAAGTGTCTCTAAATATACAATTAGGTTCAGTAGTCCTATTGATACTTACATACCCTTGAAAAAAGCTAAGTGTTTATGCTACTCCTGAAAAGAAAGGAGATGCATAGAGAGCTGAAAGGAACACTTGTTTATGGAGAAGAATGACAGAGGAGGGCAGTGGGAAAAGCGTCACGTAACCTCCCTCACGCTACCGTATGGAGACCTAGAGAGACAGAAAGCACGTGCAAAAAAAGAGCACACCTACAAGTTATTTCACATGGAGCTGTTTAATTTAATGTAAATTTGATTTTAAAGAATGAGTCCTGCAAAAATGGGAGACTTGTCCCCACTGGGAACAAACCACAAGTTTTAGTATAGAATAGAAGGGATTGTAAGAAGCAGGAGCATTATTGAAGCTCTAAAAAATAGCTTTTAAGGCCCTGAGGAACTTCCACTTATGTGTCTCTGGTAATTGCATGAATCCCATTAATACAACATTTAAGTGCATCTTTTGTACAGTTTACCTCACATTACACACGACAAGGGAAAATTATATTAACTCCATGTTAAGAAGGTGAAAATGCAAAGCAGGAGAAGCATTTTTCCCAAGGTTAAAGCAGGACTTGACCTAAGCAAAGGTGGCAGCCACTGAGCTCAGTTCCCCTCTGTTTTTAACCTTGTTTCTCTGATCCATCCCTAGAAGTAAACATTTGGAAGTGTATTTAATGCTCAGGTTAGTGGTGTAATTGTGTTTGCTATGATTGTGTCTGTTCAGGGATGCTCATTACTAGTTCTCATGTTTCAGGCTCAGTTTGGACAGTGTAACCAAACTGGAAAAAATGTAAATCAGTGTTGTTGATATTTATTGAATGCATGTACTGTTTTGTTACATTTAACAAGAGGGTTTTTTTTTTTAACGTACTTCCCCAGCTCCCTTCATCTCTAGAGATTTCCAAAGCAGCTCTGTGTAGCTTTATGTTTATCAGATTTTTTTTCTCCTTTTCCTCTTTGAGACAGGAAGCTCAGGGTTTTGACCTCATCTGGATCTTTCCCAGTGTCAGGAGGTGGTCTGTTCAAAAAGATTCCATGACACTGATCTCTTCCTGATTCATCAGATAGCTAGGTCAATAAATAAGGTCTCCACTGTTTTTTTCCACAGCTGTAAAATAACCAATGGACTCCTCTGAGAGCTAATTATCAAATCTTTTGAGTTTTTCTTTCAAGGAACAAGTGTTATCTTTCCGGTTACTAAATTCCACTGCAGCGTAAGTTAGCAAAGACTGCCTAATTGTAGGAGCTCTGGCTCACATGAAGCAGTTAAGTAAAATGTTAACACTAGAGATCTGTTTCCCCTTTACAGATTTTTCTGTCCTCTATCAGTATATTTTCTCATAGTCACAAAACCCATTTACTGTTTATACGAAGATTATAGAGCAATTGTCATGTCCAATGAATCCACCAAGTGACAAAGAATAGGATTATTCTGTAAGACTTATGTGAATATAGATAGTGAGGGTACAGCAGTAACTGATAAATCAGCACTGTTCCACATCTGTCATTTTTCTGTCTGTATCCTCCCTGCCGATACGCCCAGCCTTTGTGCTGCTATCACTTCCCAAAATGACTGGCCATATCCTGTCCCAGGTGAGGTGGTTTGACATTAGGTACAAGCCAGCAGAAATATCTCCATCACTAGTTAGGAAGCATCTTTTCTGACACTCAGTGGAACTAAAGAAATGTGGAAGGCTCCAGCAACTGCCAAGACAAGTCTCTTCAAACCCCTGGCAGAAGTAAAAGTATTCAAAGCACTCTTAAAAGAGCACAGAGCACTCTTAAAAGACCATATGTCCCAATCTGAACTAATCTACTCCTATTTTATTCCATAAGAAACCTTTAATTGAAAACGCATAATTAAATGGATATTTATTAACAGATCGAACTAATAGTTCCAATTTGCTGGCTATCAGAGTCAGTCAATAGGCTTAAGCTCAGAAGAATCCCCAGAACACAGCAAACTCTTTCTACTGTCTTTCAGTTTCTGTACATTTTATTATTTCAACTGGGATATTCCTTTTAAAAGTTACAATTTAATATGTTTCTACTGGCTATTGAAAATATGCATAATAATAAATTTCTCATTTTTCCTGCATGCTATACCCTCAAGATTTAATGAAGTACTGGAAATGGAAGAACTCCCAAGCCCTGACATCAGCTCTGCCTTTGATTGAGAATAAATGACTTCTCTGTTTTGATTTATTCATGCTTGCACTGATATTATTAACAGTAATTCTTCTCCCAACCTGCTAAATTTCAGTTACATTCTCTAAACAACAACTGAAAAAGCTAGGGGTTTACTAGAGATTGTGTGATAAATATTATATACTGTTTTTTAACAAAAAGCTTCTAAAATTATTATTTCCAAAATTCTCATATTGCCTTTTAACATATAAATAAACACAGACAAAGATAATTTCTACAGGACAGACTCAACTAGAAAAAATGAATGCTTATGTCCCTACAGAACATGTGAAGTGATATTATCCAAAAGAAACCGTTCCAAGCAATGACAAAAACGATCAAAACTTCACTGCCACGTAATACATATGCACACAACATAGGGACTCCCAGAGTAATGTAAAATATTTTATGCTTTGGTCATGGTAGAGAAGACAAATCTCACTATTTGTCATGGAGTAATGGGAACCATTCAGGCAGAGAATGACCAACAATGTAATCAAGTAGATGCCATAGACTCCTCTTGACACAGAGCCTCCTCGTGCATTACTGGGTTAAGACACGGTCCACATTTGCTGTGCCTGCTGGAATTGTAGCCTGGGTGTAAATCTCAGTTGGTGTTAAATAAGAGACAGCTTCCAAATGAGGGAGATGGCCCAAATCCAAAAATCCACTGTAAACTATACTTACTATTACACGATCGTATGCACAGCAGAATTCCCCCCCACCCCACCCCCTTGTACAGAATTACATTTCAAGTCCAATTCAAACACTGTATACCACTGAATCAAATGTTAGGCTTCACAATAAACAAGGAAAGAATCTTAAAATAAACTGCAGACAAACATTTCCTTTGCATTTTTGATTAAACTGCCTTGGGATGACCAGGAGAGCGATGATTTCTAGCTGCTGAATTTTGCTTTTGTCTTGAAGAACCTGGGGTAATACCAGGAGAAGGACCATCACTATTTTCAGCTTCCTTAACACCAGGTGTTTAATAATCTCACAAGTCATTTTTGTTGAAAAATGTGTTCCAAGAGGAAACAAATCGGCTATTTCTGCTTTAGTCTGCTCATACGCTTTCTGTTCACCCTGTACAGAAAAATCTTACCTTCGTAGCTCAGTTCCATCCTTACCAAAGACTGAAGCTAATATTAATGGCAATTGTGGGGGGACATTATTTGCTTTACTATAGGGTCCTTCTATCAAGGGCCTACGGAAGAGAACCAAAGATTTCTTTTCTACTACAGGCAGTAATTAAGCAAAGCAAAAGAAAGAATTGTGTTAGAGACCAAAAATCTCTAGTATACAGTACACAGCCTCTTGCCATTCCTGTGTCAAACACCCATTAAGAGCAGTTTAGTGCTTACACTACGTAGTATTTGTTATTTCCTCACCTATTCACATATTCGGACTGAGTTTGATTATGCTTGTGTTACATTCCCTGTCTAGATCCCCACTGGCATATAGTTTTGTTTTCAAAAAGTTTTATGTTGAAGTGGAACAGGACACCTACTTGTAAAATGCTGGGAAACACACATCAGGAGGATGCATTCATGGAGAGCCTAACAGCTGACCAACAGAATGAACACATTACCACAAGACTAGTGGGAATTAGTGAGAGAACTAGAAAGCAGAACTACAGGGGGAAAAACATTCTTCTTTAGTTTTACATTGGACCTGATATATTTCAGACAACTGAAACAAAAACTGAAAAAACCTCAAGAGACTGCCTAGTTTGTTTAGGGGTTAAATTTTAACCTCAAATCACCAACCCATATTCTTCTACCAGGGAATGTTTATCAAAATCATGTAAAAGGGAACAGTAATGCACTGATCTCTTTTAGAAATTTGTCTTCAGAAGATTTGTTGGTAGTTAATATTGTCTAGTCATAAAAATTATATAAGTTATAGTCAATTTGGTCAGGGTAGAGGACAGAGTCGGACATCTTCACATTGCAAATGATGGGAGTGTATAATATTGTGACTGCATCTGGTAAGTAGTCTTCCAATTCATACCTCTTGCACTTTAAAGATATGAATCTGCTACCCTCCGAGATCCTTTTTTTCTTCCTAATATCTGAAAAATTGTCCCTGGTTATCAGCAATGCTAAACCCCCAGTTTTATTTTGTGAAGCACTGCACTAGTATCTATCAAATCAGCTACGCTGCTATCAAATCAAGCTATCCACATTGAATCTCACTGTCTCATATCACTCACAGTGTCACTTGTCATTCTTTATATCACATCAATCACCAAACTAAGTTCAAAAGCATGCTCCTGGCCCAAACTAAAATACTACAATACTTATGTGCCTTAACAGTCCTCATTTTGGCATTGCAGATGATTTGTCAGCAACAAGAAAGAATATAAGATAGCTTAAAATATATATCCATTCATTTTGAAAATTATATGATTTTGCTCAAATGTAAAATAGATTACCTGACTATATAGAGTCAAATAGACATTATACAAAAGTCCAAAAATAGACAGAATACAGTTTAAAATACAGATCAAAATACCCAGATTAAAGGGTGCAATAATACTTATAGTTAAAACAATGTCACGTCTCATCTGATTTTACTAGTTCAAAGACTCAAAATTACAAAAGCAAGAGCATTTTTAATAGGCCTATGTAGGATAAACCCCTTCAGCCAAACTTAAAGAACACCGAGGCAGGTAAAAATAGATAAGGTAGAAAAAAATTGCAATTATAAGAATGACAGATAGGGGTTTTTTTTATTATTCTTTAAGCAAATCGGATTGTTGGATTTCAAAGAGGAAGCTTTTGACACCTGCTTTTTACACCAAGCTTGTTACTCACACAAATATTCTTTTGGTAGAAGGGATCAAAAACATCTAAGCATCAAATAAGAATCAGCCCCCATGGTTCTTGAGGATTGCCAGTGTGCATAAAAACAAAAGTAAACTATATCCACAGAGTACATGAAAGACAAAAAATATCCCTCAGGAACTGGAAACAAAAGTTTGTGTTCCTGAACACCTTTCTCTTTTTCTCTCTCGGGAATTGAAAGTGTTGGTTTGTGGCCTGTATATTCACACAAATACTCAGAAGTGATATTCAAAGTTACAGACATTTTGCTTTGTATTTTAACAGACTTTTAAGATTCAGCACTTTTGGATTTTGGTGGTTTTTTTAAACCTTTTTTCTTCCCCTGCAGCTAGAGCTATGAAATTAAGGAAGTACTTCTGTACTTAAAGAAAAACAAATTAAGTGACTATTATTTGATTAAAGTCAATACTCTAACACTAACTAAAACAACTGTAATAAGAATTAAAACAAGCATATATTTTCAGCTACTAATTCTGTGAACTCCTCCTTTCCCTTCTCCAAGTGATGTGCTTTAGCAACAGTAAGGTGACATCATTAGAAGTCACAACCAGAACTTCAGAGTTTACAGATGGGCTTCAATTGAGTTAGCCCCTCTTTCGAGAACACAAAAATTATGTACGTTTTTACAATAGCGCTTTCTTAAAGCAGAGGTTGGTAGAAAGCATAGGGATGGAAAATCTGTTGCTATTTCAAGTTGTGTATCTGGTAAGATGGAAAATTTTTCAAGTCTACACAGATGGTAAATAAATTTCTGCTACATGAGGCAGTTCCTGGAATAAAGAAATTTTCTCAAATAACCCATGCCAAATTTTTTTTTTCAGCAAGACTTATTTTTAACTTTCCCAGGGACTAGTTGAGAGAGCTGGAGAAGTGTCCTTTCACCTTCAGAATCCTGGTCTAACTCCAGAATTAGCTTCTAATGTCGTTCTCAGCATAGATGAGTTTTCTTTACACGTTAAAAGACATTTCAAAGCAAAGATCAAAGCTCCACAATTATACTTTGCTGCTAGTGAACGCTCCCTCTGAACACAGTGGCTAGAAAATAAGACATTTCTGTTTAACCACTAAGACAATCATTGATGACTAATAGCAGTGACATTTAAACTGTCATTATTATGCTTCATGAGGCAATGGTGTTGACACAAGAAAGCCAGTCCTCTGTGACCTAAGTGTAGTAGAAAAGACTGAGAGACAGAACCCAGAATTGGGCATCAAGTCACTGCAGACTATATCTGCTAAGGAAGCTGTGAAAAAAGACACAGAATATTTTTTGTCAGTCCCATAAATGGATATGAGTAGAGATTTTACACAACTATAGAAAGAATTCTGGCCAGGGGATTAGGAATTATTATTACTACTACAAAAGTAGCTCCTGAGGGTGTTTGGGGCAGCTCTCCCCCGCATACCGAAGTGGAGTCAGAGTGGTGGAAGTTGCTCACCTTTTTCTCCAACTACTTCATATTCCCTTCTTAATGTGTTCGTGTGCCTGCACAACTCCACTTGGCTGCTGCCTTGGGCCAGAAATCAAACCCTGTGGAATGACAATGCTTTCAAGTAGAAAATACACAGTATTCTCATGTCACTGAGTGATCATTCCCTTATATTCTTACATATTAGCAAGTTTTATACTGCCACACTGAGCTTAGTACGTGAAACGTAAAAAAAAAAACAAAACCAAACCACCCACAAAAAACCCCAACAACAAATCAAAGCGTTTCTGAAAAGGCAGGGTGAAGGGGAAGAATTAGTGATGTTAACACGCTGACTAGAAGGGTACGGGTAGGATGAAGAAGGATTTTTTTTGTCTGACAGAGTGTGTGGATGACCTAGAAAAAAATTGACATTCTAATCTAAAGCTTCTGATACTATTCCCAAGATAGCAAAATTCAGGAATATATGTACTACTTCTGAATAAGATTAAAGCTGGTTTCCCCACAGTCATCAGTATTCATAGGTTTCAGCCTGCAAAATCGCAATCCATTGATTTAAAACATATATTGCAAAGAACCTGCAGGAAGAATTACCATATAGCTTTTCTAAAAGCTTAATAAAATGTTTGTGAAATGTGTTAAATTACATGTCCTGCAGGATATTTACCACAAAAATATTAATCAAGATACAGATATGGAAGAATGTCTCCGAGGTTATCCTTGACTCTGTTACCAACAGTATTGAGGAAGGCCTGGAAACAGACAAACTGATCAACTGGCAGTCATTTCCACGAGCTGAGAACGCTTTGTGCAATTAAGAGTCTAATGACCACTTTACACGGAAAATCAGTTAATTGTCACCTACTTATTCTCCAGTCTTATCCCACCTATAAAAGGTTCTCTCAATATCCCTACCTTAATTTGTCCTATTTATTCACACTCTGGCTGTTTTACTTCCTATGTAAGTGTAAAGCCTAAAGAGGACAGTGCTCATCTACAACATCATCTTGTCATCATCTATCAGGCTGCAGAGAATATTTGTAAACAGGTGCTGGAATAAATTCAGCAGATGCAGTGAGGTGCGATGTACACATACAGTCACTAATAATTTTGTGTGAGATAAATATAACCTGGCATTTATCAGAAGTTTAGTGTTTCAGAAAATCTGGACGTAGGAAAGTAGTATAGTTTACATTCCCAAATTTTTGCTTTTGGCCATGTTTTTTCATTTTCAGTGCAGTAAAGATATCAGCTTTTAAAATATTCTGAATCTAAAATTACATGCAGCATAAGCCATGAATTTTATAGCTGCTGAATTTTTTATTTCATGCCTTGATATCAAACAGCAATGAATCAATGATTTTTAGTAATAGCAAACCATCTTTTTTTAAGAAGGTTGAGGATACCACCAAGGAGTTTAAAACATGTAGTACAAGAACAGAATCAGCTCCTTCAAGATTTTTTTTTTTTTAATGGGCATATTAGAGGATACATTTTATGTTAAAGAAAAACTATCTAAATGAATATGACACTCAGGATATCCAAATAGAATCCTCTGTTTAATTGAATCTGTTGTCTGCAAAAAAATTTGGGAAAGAGGCACCTTACAGGAAAGGAGAAGTAAATTTCTATTTAACATAAATATTTTACATACTGCATTTGGTATTCTAAATCTTATGTTAGGTGAGACTGCAAAACCAGTGTGAAACTCAAGATATAAAAGTTATTGCTGTTATAAGGCACATTATTGAAGGACATCCTCATCTTAGAGTGAGCCAATTTTTCATTAGTGCAGTGTGCATAAGCCAAGTTCCTTATGTTCCATTGTTGTAAAAGCATTAGATGTCAGCTGTGACAGGGTTATGAAGAAGAGCAAGGATCTGGTTTACATTTGCCATACATTTACCCCAGTGCACACAGAAACTCGTGCATACATATACAGAGAAGCTGTATTGCTGCCTGGATTTTTTTCATAGGAAGAAGAATATCCCTCTAAATTTGAATTCATAACCATTTTAGGCCACATCCTCTGGAGCTTGGAATAGTTTCTGGCAGCAGAAACAGTATTGTTTCATTTTGTAAAGCTATATTCAATGCACCCGATCTGTGGCGTAAGTCCCCCTTGTCTCTACGAACCTCCTATGTTGCCATTAAGAGAGCGCAGTGGACATTTTTAGGTGTTTCAGTCATATGTACTACCATGATGGGAAGCAAGGAGAAAAAAAACCCACCAAAACCCACACCCAAACCAAAACACTACAAACAAAATAAACGCCGTGGAAACCACTTTGCAGATAGCTCCCACCCTGCTGCAGTTCAGCCCAGGGCAGACTTCTCTTTGCTTGTTTGCTTTTAACTGCTGCGTGGGAATTGGTCAGATACGTGTGGGTCTTGCCCACCACTGTACTACTATGGCCAAATACTCCCTGGTAGCAGTGGCAAAGAGCTTGCCACTGTAACGTCTCAGCCCACAGAACTGGCCATGGTGGGCTGCTCTCCTCTGCTCCCCCTCAGACACAGCACTGCTAGCAGAAAAGCTTTTGCTCTTAGCACAGCTCACATCTGCAGCAGAGGGTTGTGCTGAAAAGGCTGCTCTGCAATAGCTATGGCTTCAAGGGATCTTTGCTGTAGGCAGGGGTGCTCTAAGTACTGACTTTCCCGGTCACTGCTGTATTTGCTGGGTTTTGATGGAAGCTGTGTCTCTGTATGCCTCTCAGATCCCTCCTTTTTCACTTGACTGTTAATTCGAAATAAATGTTATGCTCATGAAAGTGCCAGATGAATAGCTGTAGGAGGCAAAGTCCTTTTTAAAAATTTTTTAAACAATATAAAAGTGTGTTGTGGATAGGGATGCTATGTCAACCGTAAGGTTTTGCCCATGTGTTTTAATTCCAGTTCCCATTTGCTAAACTGTTACATTTGAGGTTTGCATACTATGCCCATTCATTTCTTCCAAGACAGCCTCCCTCAAAAACGTGGTCTTAATTACAAACCTGGTGTCATTTTAGGAAGTGGTCATTGGTCTATTTAATGTGACTTACAACTGAGAATTTATAGGCCACAAATAGCAAATAATGGGTCCTTAGCAATCTGAACTTTTTAAAGATTACAGTTTAAAATCAAAGAAAGAGATGTTTAAAAGTTTTCTTTCAGCCAATTCTTGCAAACACGGTCAAAATCAGAAATTTCTGAGTATAGACTGCATGAAATTAAGGCTCTCTACATTGGTTCCCAGAAGTGCATAATATCACTTTGGTGAAGCGATAGTGCGTGACTACGAGCCGTGTATAAATACAAATACTTTCATGACCATTTTAGGCAGCTGAACTCCAACTAAGGCATAACTTGATGTGCAACAGTCTCTTGGTTTGCAGTCTAGACAACACTGGCAGCCTTTAAAATTTATTGCAAGAGTACTGTCACAAAAATGTGTCAAAGTAAAATTTGCATAAATGTTATACTGTAATGGCCTGGCAATCATCCCATCCTGTTCTGAGCTTGTTTTAAATACTTTTCGGATTGTTTGAAATACATCATACTTCAGTCCAAACACAAAGGAAGTCTGTGGGAAAGCATTCTTTAGCTTCCCAGATGGAGATAATATTTATGACACATATTTTTGTGAGAGCACCAGAGAAAATTCATGGTCATGTAACCACAATAATAGAAGTGCTTTATGACTATCACTTTCTGCTAATTACCATAGATAATATGCATAATTTTTTAAAAACCCAGATCAAAGTATTTTAGTAAATTTATATTTTTGAACCACATCTTCATTATTAAATGGTAAATTTAGGAAGCAAGTTTTCAATGCAGAAAAGAGAAACAAATATTCACGACAGCCAAGAAGGTTTCTTTTTTTGTTTTTTAAAGAAATCATACTGTTTGTTTTGCTTTACTTGCTGCTCTTGCCAGATTCTTCCCAATGCCCCCAAAATTCTGACCATTTAATAGCAATGTGCAAATGCAGCAAATTCTTTGTGGTGAAGCAACTGTGGATCTCAGTAATAGTTGCCCACTGTACTAGTACTACAGACTGTATCTGAGATGTATGTAGCAGCTAACCTTTCAAAAATCCAATGCAGCTTAGGATCTCTCTTCAATTTTTGATTGTGTTCATATTCATATTATGAGTTTGGAAACCCAGATCCATGCTTTTTCCTAAAACTTTGAGAAATTTTGAAAACCTTTGGAAAACCTTTAGAAAATTTGAAAAGGATAGGAGATGCAAAAATGGAACAAAAGCAAATCCAAATTCCATATACGATCAAATAGATTTCCACTGTTTGAATGATCATCTTTAAAAGAGATTATTAGATTTTCCAGCATTTGCCATTGTCCTTCACATAACTAAGAAAAAACATTCCCTAGATGCCAAGATTATATTATTCATCTCTGTATATGAAAACAAAGCTATTCTGGCATAAGTACGGGTCTGAATTGTACAGGAAATAGTTACAGAACCATATGATTTAAAAGTAATTTTGCTGTAATTGTGCTTCTATAGTAACTAGCTTCTGTAGTCTCTAAGGTTACAGGTTATTATTATAACACCCAAGTTCAGCCAGGCACTTAATCATACTCTAAGAACATGGTAGTTCCACTAACATTCATTAATACTTTTTTAACATCTAGTTTTAAGCAGTGAAGCCTTGGTCTACCATGACTATACTGAAGCAGTGAAGCCTTGGTCTCCTATAACCATCCAAACAAATTACTCTTCATATTTTCAGAATTTCCAATGATCATTACAATCTCAGAATACACGATATTTTTTTTTTTTTGTGGTTGTTGAATTGCTCTACTAGAATATTCGCAAGATGATTATCCAAACATAAACTGTGGGAAATGAATGCATTTATACATCATATTTTGCAAGGGTGCAATTAAAGATAAATGGCTTTGAAAATCACCCACTTTCAGAGCTGCTATTTTCTGCTAGCTGAAACACATTTGCAGACTGAATCTCAGAAAAAGGTAAATTCAATTTCCCATGACAAAATCAGGGTAGAACAAATGCACATTTCCATTTTAAATTAAGGTTTCCTGTACATTCCTGTTTTTTTTTACTCATACTTTTACCTTCAATGTTTGTCTTTTCTATGCTGTCCTGAGTTATTGTCACAACGCAACACTGACAAGCCTATATATGCCTACATATTAGTATTTATGTAGCAATAGTTTAGACTGGATCCCTACTAAACCAACTGCCATTAAGAAAAATATAATTTAAGGGTCTTAAAAGCTAAATTAAAAACTGATGTGAAAAAGCTAATTAATCACTAAACTCTCCCCATTCAAGAGAGGCAGAATTAAGATAAAGGGAAATTAAGACTTCAGAAAGACACACTTGTGAGAGGTCTGGAAGCTCAATCTCTTAGTGTTTTTACAACAATACAAACGAAAAATGTCTACAATGTTGAATACTGTTGTTCACAACAAGCTCACATTACTTTTAAAAATAGAATCTAATGCTGAAAAGTGAGCACTCTGTTGAAAAGGATTATGCTATCTGAATAGCAGACATGGCATGAAAAAATTGTAAGGAAACAATTTCAGTAAAACAGGCAGCTACTATGATTTTTTTGGAAGCTTTCTTACTACCTCTCCCAGGTACCTTACTGGGATGACTAAGCCAGCAGGAAAGGTTTCATAGGCTTCCCGTGGAGTCAATTTACAGCTTCTGCAAACACAAGCAGAAGCTCCTGGAAGAACCTGACTCTAACTCGCCATAAAAAGCATCATTTTAGCCTTGTAAAACAGAATTTATTACAGATCATAACAGAAGAGAGTCAGCCTTCACATCTTGTGGGCAAGCATAATTCTCAAGTAACAAATATGGATGGAAAGGCCTGAATTGAACCAAGCAATTTTTTTGTTTTCTCACGTTAGTATAATTATAATTGATGAAATAATGAAACAGATTTTATTGTAACAGTACAGAAAATTCAAACACATGCTTTAAAAACTCACAGCTTGCATGTTGGGGAAAGGTGATGCTTCAAAGACCTGTGTCACCCAAGGTAGTCTACCCAGGTTTCTTTGTACGTTTGCCTCCATCCTTCTGATAACCTTTTTCTTAAATCAATTTACATCTCTGATACTGGCTGCTGTGGTCATGCTGACGTTAGACATGTCCTTAAGCATCCTTTCCAAACCACACAGCATTTAATCTAGAATTCAAGATTAAAATAGTAGCAATAATAGTGAGCATTAGGAAATAGACCTGAATATTATACTCTTTAGTCTTGTAGGAATGACTTTGAGATAAAATCAATTGTTTGAAACTGGAAAGCTTCTAAGCAGGCCACCATGAAGAACCACAAGTAGTAAATATTAAAAGCAAAAGTCTCATAAAAGAGACATGAGGAATTTGTACACCAAAACACTTGTTTACTTCATTCCTTTTTCAGTGACATTTAAACAAAATGTTTTAATGACACTGAAACACAGTCTGAGATTACCTGTGAAGAGAAACTGATACATCATCACATGTACTCCAATTACTTTGATACCCCAATTAGCCCTTCCTGAAGCAGTATTCTAGGATATATCTTTTCTTGGAAGGAATACAGGTGACATAGAATTCAAATCACCAGGCACAACATATCAATTATGTGTCCCCAAACCAATAATTATGTATCGATTTCTTATTTCATCACTCTGTGTGCAGTAAATTTTCCAGTACTTTATCCTCTCTAATCTTACAGAATGTACTAATACTTAAAAGAAAATATGTTTAACCAGAAGTTTCACATTAGATGAAACCCGCAAAAGTTTCAGAAGTAATACTTAATTTGATAAGTAACCAGAGCTTCAAATGATGATCCAAAGTTTGTCTGAACTATTTTGAACTTGATTTCTAAGTCCAAGAGAGTTTATTTTCAGAAGATTTACCCCAAAGCTCTTTCTACAGACTTCTCAAAAAATTACTGTGACAATAGGCCCTGTACAGTGACCAGAGCAGTTCGAAAACCTGTTTTTTTCCACAGGTTAATGAAAATAACAATATTAAGCATTGCAAAGGAACATTGCTTTGAGATGCCTGAGAAAAGGGCTGCTTTCAGAGCACAAGATTTCTGTTTTCTTATAACATTACAATCTGTAATTTAAAACATAGGAGACAGAAAATATTTAATTATTGCAATGAATGACAGATTTTCAGTAAGCTGTGTTTAAGTTCAAGTGTAAAAGCATCTAAAAGTATATACCTTTTCTGAACTCAGGCAACAATTGAACAGGTAACTAACAATTTGACATGTAATTTTTAATTTGTGTATGTTAATTCCTTTTCTTCTGAAAAGTTAATCCATTTATGCTTCTGCTACTCTGAACTATTAATAACCATCAACTTCATGATGTGGATAAACTGCATTGATTATCAGTCAACACAAACAAAAAAAAAAAGGTTTGATTACTGTGGGATCTTTCAATTAGACCTAACATCATTAACTTCTCACAATTAAATTCAGGTGCTTCCTATTTCCAAGCCTTAGGCCATCTTTCTGGGAAAGGAGAAGAGGGTGCTGTATATCAATCTGAACCCTGGTGACTCGAGAGAGCAAAGAATGCTGTAACAGCTGGACCTGTTTGCACAAAGTTTCTTCAGTGTCAGTACATCCATCATGACTAAAGCCATTTACCAAAATGGAACTAGTGCTGGTCAAAGATGCTAAACCTTAAGCCCTCAAACCTGAACCCATCTACAGGGCAAGCCCAACAGATCCACAGTGTCTCACCTCAGCTTTGGTCTGAAGACAGCAGATCTAAAGATAAGAGGTCATGCTCTGTTGCCAGAATTAAAAGCAGTTTAAAATATGTTAACGAGGAACAGGTTTTCAGAAGAATTTAGTACCAGTGAGAGCAGAATGATGTGTCCTCAAAGGTCGCAAGATCTTAGCTGTCATGGAAGTACCTGTAGTTCAGCACTTTTCTATAATTCCCCCAAGGTGCCACCTCAAGGTTTGGGTGTCCAAATATCTTTAGTTATTCATCCCCATGTGCCTTTTCCCATAGTTTGACCTCTATGAGAGCATATTTATGTACAACTATAATTGACACTGAGCATTAATCAGACAGTGCTGTGTTTTAGGCCCTAACTGTACTGTTTGAACTGCTGACCTTGAGAGAAAAGGTTTTATATACCATTCCCAATCCTTTAAGTCTTCCTGTCACTGCAAAGCAAATACTTGACTTTTATGGATGGATTCAGTTTTGAGTCTGTTGTTTTTCTAACGTTTTGTTAAAATTACAAGAGTGACTTTAGGGAATGTTTGTAAACATAGGCACATTTTTCATTACAGATTATTACCCATACAGAGAGGCTTTTGTAAAATAGTGTATGATTAGAGACAGGTGATAAAATCCTGCCCGCAGGAACATTGTAGAAGTGTCCTGCAAACTTAGAGATAAATAATAGCAGAAGTGAGAGCAGATCATATCTTTTTCCTTTTGCCAAATATTTATCGTTGTTGGTAAAGACTTATTTAACCAAAGTGGTACGAGGTCACTGCTTCAGATCTACAGGCTCTGACCCCCTTTCACAGTGCACGCAGGTTTGCAGTTGCTGCAGCCACATAGGTCTCAACCTTCCTTGAAGCCACTCCTTGTTTTCCTCCTTTCTATGCTCATGTCCTTTCTTAGTTTTTCTCACCATTAATCTGACTGGAATTTTTATATTCTGGTTTTTTAAATATTTAATGGCACAAACATACTCTCAAATAAAATTCTTGTGAGTGTACCTTTAAAGGATGAGCATGTGACCTCAAAATAAGATACAAGGAGATACATGGAAACTAGCTGCATCAACACTATTAAGAAATATAGTATGGTACACTGAAAACTAACGTGGGCATTGTCACAGCACAATCACTATGTGTACATAATAAAAAGATTTATCTGTATTTTCAAATAATAACTATAGGTCTTTGAAATTACGTTATAAATTTAAACTTGCTAACATTCTGAAATGTACACATTGGTATTAACAACTACGCTTAATAAAAAAGAAAATGACATGGTAAATAAAGCAACTGAACATATGGTTATAATAGTCAGTTCTCAAATATGATGTTAATTTGGTTAATTGTTTTAATTTAAACTTGAACTGTTTTCTACAGATAGGTAAGTTTAGCATTTCTGGTACCAGTAATCAGGTTTGTGTTTCTTAATTGTAACTCAGAGCCATACTTACTACAAGATCAATTGAACAGTTACCATGTTAATTGTGATTGTATGAACTACCAAGGGAAGACTATCTTTGAGGGCTTGTGAAACCTTTTACAATAGTTACATACCGCTTCCAACCATATCACTTGAGTGCTAATATTAACAAAGGGTTTATGCAAGGAAGCAATGGCCAGCAAGGAGCTCAGGATATTGTGTTGGCATACAATACTTCAGATACACGAATGTGTGCTTAAGTGAAAGTGCTACGGAGGCATTACAGCTGGTAGAAACACCACGAAACTAACAGAAACCAGTTTTTTTAAAAAACAGACAAAAGAAGCTGGATGATGTAAAATAAAAAAAGACCAATAGAGGAGTAAACAATCACAAATTAGTTATTAGCAGGAATAAGCACCATAGCTGGGAAAACCAGACTCTAAGATGAATTCTGCAGTGCCCCAGCCAATACACCTCTTCCCATGAAAACCAATGGGACTTTTATTGCCAAGGAATCTGTCCATTAAAGTTTTATAATGATACTCTTCCTTATTCTTTGTAGACAGTGAAACCCTCTGGATGCTTTAAAAATCACAAAACACTGATTCAAACACAGCAATACTTGTTTTTGCAAGATAGCTTAGATATGCTCAGGGGGCTGAGCTGAAAACCAAAGAACTGCAAAATGTTTCCACTCCTTTTTTTACCTTTGAAAGTTTTGTTGCACTTTTTCCCAGTTTCTTTTTATTTTTTTTTTTTTTTTAACAAGGCTTCCACAAAGCTCTAGACATAATCTGTTTCCTAAGAGGGCTAAAGATACCTGATAGCAGCAGAAAACCAAAAATAAAACTAAACCCATAGAAGATGCTTATACATTTAGCCTTGAACGACATATATAAAATGTATAAAATTATATATTCATATAAAATAAAGTGAATATAAGGCACTTTCCAAATTCACAGCTCTGCCATTTTCAGACCTTAAAAAGAGCTCATGAGACTTGGTTGTTGCATAGACACATTATTCTTGAAACCATTTGAAGAAAAATATGACATTATTGAAACAAAGCTGAAAACCACGTTTTATCTCCGATCAATTAGTCATAGAATCACCTTCATTAAAATGTGGAGGAAAACATTAGAAAAAATTCTCTGCAGTATATGAGCATCCTACCTTTCTTTTGCGCAGTTTCACTTGACTGTCTGAATATTCTTGTGTGGTCAAATGATCCCTTACATGTAAACACTGAATGTCTTCTGCTGAACTGACATTTGAAAGGCATTTTTCAGGGGCCACTTGAGGTTCTGTGAAACCACTTTCATCCAGACCGTTTTCCACTGCCGGAATGAGAGAGCAAGGAAAAGATTGCATAAGGCAGTCGCTGGAATCCAGTGCTGAACAGAGTTGTCTATCACTGCTGGTACATGATTCGGAAGAAATCCCACTCTCTACCACATCACACTCAGACTTTCCAAGCCCGTCTTTAAAAGCATCAGATTTCCGGCGCTGTTGTGCAATTACAGCAGTATGAAGCAGCTGCTTCCCAGGCATAAAAATTTCTTTCACATTTGGAGAATTAGAACAATTTTCTTTCTCTACATCTACTACTTCATTTAAGCCTTCATAATTACAAAGCTCCAGGCTTTGGCCAATACTGCCACAAATAGCATCTTCTTCCATCTCCTCTTTAGGAACTGTTCCACGGCTGGGTTCCTTACTTGTATATCCAATGATTCCAGATGCTTCAGTTGCCTTGTTACTCTCCTCTATTGGTGCCATCTGTGTTAAGGAGCCTGCTCCATTTGAATTCTGCTCTTCACCTTTTGGTTCCCTTTCTACAGCAGTAATGGGGTAATTAACGCTATCTGGGTTGAGTGCTGAATAGTCATCATCGTCATCAGACACATGGACTAGAGTTTCTGTGCTGGCCTCCAGAAAATGCTCCTCATCTTCGTGGTTATCATTTTCATCCACTTCCTTTGAAACATTTCCCAGCTGCTTTGCTGGGAAGCCAATCAGCTCTCCACTGTAACAGCACTCTGGAAATGAAGAGCGTTTTTCTTTCCGGTCCACGCTCAAAACCTCATCTTTTTCCATACTTGTCTGCAAGTTATCGGCTACAAGTCCATGACGACATGCTGTATTATACTCCACAGACTCCAAAGCCAATCCCATCCACTGGGTCACATGCTCTTCCCAGCTTTTCTTTCTGATTGCTAGAGACATGTCATAACAGTTCAGCAGCAGGCTGCAATGTACCTTCCAGGGAGGACCAGAGGAGATGTCATGGCTGCTGTGCACTGCTCCCGAGGGAGGGAGAGTCTCATCATTTTAACATCTGCAAGAAATAAAAAAAGATCGGGATATTGAATCAACTCCAAATGAAAAAAAGAAAAGGAAGGAACAGTTTAAACAAAAGTGTAAAAAGCAAGATAAAACTGCGGGACCAGAGGGACAGGAATTTAGAAGATTGTTTTGTTTAAAGTTTTAATACTTTTCATACAAAACTTGACAGCACTCATAATTCAGTATAGCATTTTTTCTGATTACTCTCCACTATCAAGTAAACAAAAATGATATAAACAGGCACATGGACAGGCAAGTAGCTCCAGAGCCAAAATTTGACAATAAGTCTCTTCTCTACGTCTGTCACAAGATATTAATTTTCATGGGTATAAGTGACATTATGCCTTGTGATTGCCTTGTACACAAAGTTATTTTTTATTACTTCGTCATCCAGAAATACCCATGGAGTGCAGAATTCTGGCTGTTTTCCAAAGAGGTAGAGCAGAACTTGAGGTTTATTCCAAATTTACTACAGTTATAAACCACTTGTCTTACGAGTAGCTTTGGCCCACTCAGTAGCTCTCATTTTTATTGTTGTTGTTTCACTCTCCTCAGGACAAGTCATAATTAGAAGTGCTACATGAAATTACAGGAGAAATCAGCTGTTGTGTGGCAATAAAACATACAACACTAGGAAAACTAATTTAAGCTTTTGGCATATTCCTTACTTCAAATACATTATAAAACCTGAAAAAAAGCCTTGGTGAATATATTTGGGATCTACTAAGGTAAGGTATTGTGATTTAACCCCTAATTAACTAGGTGGGTATTTTTCACTGACTGCTGTATCGGGCCTTCCTGATGATGGCTTTTGGGATATATTAAACTTGTGACCTTGCATGTATGAATTAGAACAAACAAAATACCTGATATTAGTTTATACAATATAAAAAAAATACAAGGTCTTTGTCAAATAACAAAACAAAACTTCTGGCCCACAAAACATTAGAGGTTCAAGCAGCAGATGCTTCTACTTTTCACTCCCTACACAAGAACTGTCAGCACTTAGCATGGATCTGCTTATTGATTTCAGCAATAAAGAAGATTAAGTACTGAGTTTGTTCTGGGTCATTTCAGTCCACTAAGGCAAATTCTGATTGCCCACCAGGCCACAAAGCTGCCTTGACAAATCACATGCCTGAAGGTATAAAAGTATTCATCTTGAAAGAAATGCAGAATTATGCCTGTGCAACTGAATGTCTGTAAATTAAGTCTTGACAAACTGACTTTCAAGATAGAGTTGTATACTCTACTAGATCTTTAACTTTCTTTGAGGATGGCAAGCTTCATTTCACATTCACATTTTCCACCTCTGTGGAGACTGTGCTTAAAAAGAAAATATATTCATAGGGTAAGAGAATTCCATGCAGAAGTCATTACTGTGTAGGAGGCTGAGGAAAATGGAAAATAACACACAGAGCCAGGCCAAAAAAATTATCTGCTTTCAGAGTTAAAATTTGGTAGTAAGAAGTTAATACAACTTTAAGATTCTCTTTTCTTTCCTGATTGAATATAAGCACAAGCCTAAATATTAAAATAAAAAGTTAAATTATTGTATAAATTTGTAGCGCATTTGCATTCTTATTCTGATTTAATTTCATATTTTTATTCTCCTACTATCTCTAAGTGTTTGTGGTCCAAAATCATCACAGCATAAAATCAGTAATGATACTACTTTTAACTACTGCTCAGCTTTCCCTGATAGATCATAAAGCTTTTTAGAAATTATTAAATTAGTATTACAGCACTGTCGTGTTTTGTGTTGACCTCTGAAAAGGGACAGGTTTACTAAAAAAGAGGGTCTGTGATTTCTGTTGCACTTCATTAGTAGTGCATGGATTTGCACCTGGGTGCAACTCATTTGTACTTTCTCTCGCTCTTTCC
>NW_010238125.1:11388-79359 GCF_000690775.1 Eurypyga helias | reverse complement strand
CCCTACTGGAACAGTAAATCCATCTACTTAACAAAAAAATAAACAAAGTTGCTAAGTCATAGAAGGGACTTTTTTGAAGAAAATTAAGAAAAACCAACAGTAGTATTAAGTGTGAAAACGTAAAAAATTCAACTTCCTACTGACATACATGCATCCATCTACTGCAGATTTTGGCTGCTCTTAATGTGCAGAAGGCAGGCATTCAAAGAGTTAACGGGTGTGTGTTAATCTTGTTGCTGCTAAATGGAGTTACACGTGTGCAGAAAGAGGAGAACAGATCCCTTACTGTTTTTCATTTTTTGGATGTGGAGAGTTATATTTCATGGGAGATGAAAAACAAATAAATTTTACTTTAGAAACCCTTCTGTTTTACTTGTGCTATCACTAGTTTTGGCTGCCTCTTTGACTGCAGAAAAAAAATGATTAAACAGGAGAATATCAAATACTTTGCTTGAAATACAAGACAAATAAATATATGACAAGGGCACTTTCATTGTTGTCTAAAATATGAGTTTATGTTAGCATTCAGTATAAAAATTTACCTTACATATGCCCCCTCTCTCCAGGCAGCTTCAGCTACCAATCCCTGAAATCCCCACAATCCCATGACCCATGGAGGAGCCCATAGTTTGGTGGAAGTTTTCTTCTGCTCCCCTACCACTCCTTAAAGTCTGCATTATCTGTCACAATTCAGCTTAGAAATTCTTTTCCTGCTATAATTGCTTGACAGTTATGGGCCAAAAGAAGGAACTTTTTCCTTTGTCCTACCTCTGTATTCAGAATATCTTAGTTCACATGCAGGCACATAGACTGTGTTCTGGAGTATTCACCGCTCCAGTTCCCTGAATGAGATTCGTAATTGTGCTCCTTTCTCTGCCAGAGAACCAAGTATGCTTGTGCTGCCACTTCGCAGAGGAAAGGGTTTCCGCCTTGATCACTACTTTTATCCTATTCCTGTTTGCTCTTTTCTTGACATGCAGCATCTTCGGTCCTACGAAAAATTCTCCTCTCAAGTCTGTTTATTCTGTTCAGCAAGGAAAGCAGCATTCCCATTTCTCCCTTTCCATTACTACCATCCCATAACTAGAAACATTTATATTTGATTTTTCCAGATTTTTAAGATGGGCAGATGAACTCTAAGCAGTCTATTGAAATGTTTTGTAGAGTGAAAAGACCTTTCCTTCTAGTCAAAGCACATGCCAGCATGATACAGTTCACTCAGCTGCTCCCATAATTCAGGCTAATATATATTTTGCTTTTACTTTTCAGTAGCACTAAGCTTGGTACTTAGTACTACTAATGTCATGAAGAAGAAGGTTTGAAACAAAATATATATGATAAAGACCTTTCCTGGATAAAAAAGAATTTGATCCTGGGTGTGATTTAAGGAATATTGGCTGCATTGACTCAATAGACAATTCATGACCAGTGGAAATGGAAGTGAGCAATTGGTGATCACATTGCAGCAGAATCTCCTTCAATCACCCTCTATGGTACGTCACAGCGTTTACAGAATAAGCTGTCATTTTAGACAGATTTTGTAATAATTCACTGCCTGTTTCCTTTCACTGCAAAATATAATGGAAATGAAAAATAGGGCAAGCTTTTATGGTTGTTTATTTTGAAAGTTTTGCATCAAGTCTCATGGAACTGGTAGTTACTTTGAAGCAGATAAAGCACAGAGTGAAGTGAGGTATAAGATGAAATAGTAGGCTCTCTTATGATTAGACTGTCTAGCATTTTCTTTCAAGCAAAATTCCTGTGATTTTTTTTCCCCCTGAGAAGCTCAAATTAAACTATTTCCAGCAATCTTTTGAAATTCAGAAAGAAAAGTGTCCATTCTTTATCTCATGAAATTCCATTTAGGTTTGGCTGTGCTGTGCATCTTTTAAGATGCATTTTGCCTTCTCTCACTTCCCTCCTCAAGGAAATGTGTTGGCCTACAAGAAGTATCTCTAAACAAAACAGTCCCAATAGCTATGACTGATACCCTGCAAAAGCTGCACAAGCTGCAGCAGGAAGACCTAGGAGTTGGAGCTGGAGTGAGAATGGAAAGGGGAGGAAGAACACCTACTCAAGTGTCTGTATCTGTGCTACTCTGGCCTTTCACCTCCTCCTCAGCTTTCCAGGACATGGGAGCAGACCCCACCCTTGGTTTTCTCAGGGTGAAAGAAAGGAGTAAGAAGAGAAAAGTAGGGGCATCACACAAGACAGGGCACAGTACACCCCATGCTATTAGGATGGAAGGACTATGGCAAAAGCAGGTACGAACAAGACATCACCACGCAGAAGGGCACCCCAGTAGCATCCCCAGCCAGCCAAGGCAAGGACAGCTGCTGATATGGGTGTGACATCCCTGTTTCCCCCACCAGATCAACCATGCTGACAATTCATCGAACCATGTGCGACCTCCTCCGCGTTGCACTAAATAGAAAGACTTTGGAAGGGAGAAAGTTGCAAAGAACGCGTGAGAGTTGGCTAAGTGTAAGTGACAGGAAAGTTTCAGAGAGGGCAGCCCAGGCAGTACAGCCCCTACCATCCTGCCAGTGGAATTCAGATTTTGCTAATGCTTTACATGGGATACCAATCTTTTCTGCAAAAAAATAGGCAAAACATTAGCTTACGAAGTTACACAGAGATGAAAGACTGTTTCACTACATTTTTTACATAGCAGGCATATGTAAGCAATGGATATCAAGCAGAAATATTTATTTTGTTATCATTATTTTATCTTTGTTGGTCTGTGACCCTAGTCTGCAAACTTTGTTTAAGGAAGTCTGAGTGAACAGGGTCTGTTTCCTATAAACTCATCTCACATCTTCCTGGTCTGGCTTACATTCAGCTCTTTCAGTAACTCCATACCAAGCTCTGAGACAGAATGTTGTTTACAAATAATTTGAGATAAAACATAAGCTTCTAGGTCTTCACTCAGCTAGTTATTTTAAAATACCTCCTGTTTTAGAATTTACAGTCCTTCCTTATTTCCTGAACATATACCACCCTTTGGATTTTACTGACATGGAGGCTCACCTTGGTTGCAGTTTCTATATAAAGAGACTTTGTAGTGCATAGATATAGACAGTGTTAAACTTTTATGTCCTAGAATAGAAATGTAAGGAATATTTGTTGTAGGGTATCCATCTAGTGAACACCAGATGTATTTTCTCCAATTTCTTTCATATATAAAAGACTAGCATGTAGGATCATATATTAAAAACAGTTTTTAACTAAAAATAATGTTAAAATATTAAAAAATTCATTCTAAAAGTCACAAAAGACCACACTTTTAAGAAAATATGTCTTTAGAATGAAATCATAAAACATTTGAAATCTTTCATATATATTTTCATAGTAAGGTTTGCAAGTGTATGCATGTGATGCACTTATATGTTATAAATATGAATACAGGCCCCTAATATAGCTGTTGCTGATTTTTATACAGATAAGAACAACATAGCCCAGCAGTGTCTTCTCATACGGTAGTTGTCCTTTTCTTTGAGTGTATCTCTTACTGTTTGATTCCAGCCATGAATTAGTGGACAGAAATAGAACTACAGTCTTTGGGCAACAGTGAAAGGTGGTAATTAATACCTGACTGAAATTCATAGCTCAAGTACCATTGGCTCCAACAAAAGAATTGCAACTTCTTTGAAAATATGACATGCATACATGAATTTCCCATTTTTTAAGAAAAGCTAACGAGGTCCTGCCTACATTAAGACTAACATGTATATTAAAACTGACTCAGGTACATTGTATAAATGGTTCTGCTTTAAAAAATACTTTTAAAGGACTCATATCTATGCAAACCATTGAACTGTAGAGATACTACGGTATACTGGACTCTGCTTACCTAAATTTTTTCTCTACTGTTTCATTCTGCAGGCCGTTCAAAACAAAAAAGTATTAAAAGTGAAGTGAATGATAAAAAAATAAATCCTAATCCCTCTCTTTGCTTACACTCTATTGATGGATTTTTATCCATCCAATAAGTCTGAGGTAGTGATTCATATTGAAATGTCAATCAGAAGAGGTTTCAGGACAAGAAAATGAAATGTTCAGTGACAAGTGGTAAAATCGAATAATAATATTCAAATGGGAAATCACTGAACTTGTAACTCTGAAAGGTACCCACAGTTAACCTTTTTGTACACTGGAAGAAAAGGGGGCAATTATGATGCCTGCAAGGCAGATGAGTGGGATCTGGAGAGGTCCAAGGTTGTTGTTTTTCCAAGATAACTGCAAATGGCTTTGAACTCAGAGACAGGTTTTACATGAGGAGGGACATACACAGTGACAGAGAGGGTCTTGACCAGGGCTTGGAGTAGGTATGGGAAATACAGCCTTTCTGGGGCAAGGAAGAGGCTTTTTCCACTCTTCTCTTTGACCATGAAGAGGAAGCAAAGGGAATTTTGACCCACAAATCTCCATCTTCTTATTAAGCCTCTTGGGTGGTATCTCTGCACAATGAGAAGGCTGGAATAACAGAGTGAATTGCCCTGCACACATAGCCTTAGGGTGCTGCAAGCAGTGGTGGGAAGCACCAAAAGCTGGTTTTAAAATCAAATCAAATAAAGACCCATTGGTCCTGAACTATATACTTGCACATCTGATCTCCATATGCAGTATATTGGCTGAAAAATCTAATTAATTGATTTGCAAAGCCAGCTATTAAAACCTGTGATTCTTTTTAGGTTTTTCAGAAGGAGAAAAAGAGATAACAAAGTTTGTTACTAATACATAGAGAACCAATTGCAGTGGACAGCTGGGAACTAAAATTTCATATTAAATTCACTGTCAATAAATAAAATGGTATGCAGTTATAAAAAAATACTTCTAACTATAAATGTATAATAAAAGCTTCTATGAATATATCTTAACAATCAGGAAAAAAAAAATTGCCAAATCACTGTGGCTGGTAATGTGGAACTGAATTTCAAGCTCAGTGAAAATTAAAAAGCATGTAGCACAGTACATACTAGGAGACTGAGCATACAGTGGCATAAAAATATTTTCTATGTTCTCATTAGGCCATGAACTGAAAACTGTCTGCAGTTGTGGCCATTTCACCTCAGAAAGAGAAATGGAGCAAGAAAATGTATTGCAAAAGAGAATAAGAATGAAAGGTATGGTATAGCTTCTGCCTGAAGAGCCATGAAATAGGCTAAAATCTCCTGCCAGGGAAAGACAGGATTTAGAGCAATGTAAAAAATCAACAATATCATGAAGAAGAACTTTTATTCATTGTACCTCCTACTACAGGAACTTGCAGACAACCAAAGTGGAAATAGAAACCAGGAATATTAAAATAGTAATAGGATTTTTTTTTCTTTTGCCTGTAAAGAAATAGAACTTCTAACATATAGTAAGTATAAATTATACACTGCAAAAAGTTTGTGATTTCTGAAAGAAGAAAAAACACACAAGACGTTAATCAAGCCATGTACCTCAAGTAGTTCTTGTGACTTGATAAGGATTCCCTCTTTCCTGTGGGGCTCAGTTTCATTATTCCTTTAGCAAGCTATTTTCTCCTTTACAGATTCTGACATATGTCAGATACGCTCATTATAGTTTACTGTCAATGAAAACATGTAATACTATTAAGGTTGCTAAAATCCTTTCTTTAAAATACATTTAACATGTTACATAAACTGTGATGCTATCCAGCATTATTATAAGATCTCTACACATTAGACGACCCAAACTATAAAGACAAGTTGACAAACTATCTGTTCAGACACATACGAAGTCTTGCTTGTTTTGTGAAAATATTACTGGTTCCTAAGATATGAGCCCACACTTTGTCAAGGTGTCTTAATTTGTTAGAAAACATAAAATAGAATTGAGTTGCTTTACTTTGTCTTCCTCCTCAAGAAGTAGCTGCATTACCAGTGCTCATCATCATACAAAGAAGGGCTTTTATTGTAGCCAACATGTGATTACAGTGGGGTTTAACGTGGTTGCATTTGGTTTTGGTTCATTTCCAGTGCTGAGCCTCAGATCAGCTGACTCTCTTCCTCAGTGATGAGAAAGGGGAAATAATGGGATCCAAACTGATCCACAGTTATCCAGGATTGCTTAACTTCTATATTATTTATATTTAATTTAATTATCAAATCAAAACCAATGTAAAAGACAATCTAAGATACCCATCTTCACATTTTTGTTCCATCCAGCATTTCTAAACAGTCAATAAAACAGAGAATAGTTTTTTCAAGTATTTATAGTTTAATTATATTACTTTACTGTAACTTTGTTAATGGAATTTTCATACATTAATAAGCAACATTAGATTCTTATTAGCTGATAGGATATTCCATCATCTTCCCCACAGCATTGCTCTGGAGTGACGACAGCCTTCAAACTGACTACTAGAAATAGAAGAGTTTTTAAGCCAAAAAGCATTTCTAGCGTAGTTATTTTCAGAAGAAAATAAGAACCATGATATCTAGCATTTCTGATCTGTGAGTCTGCTGGTCTTCAAAATTTAGTAGTCTGAAAGATATTATACCATCTTGACTTCAACATAATATAGATTGCTTGTTTCTTTGGCATGAAGTAATCTAAGGTGTAAAGGTTTGGACTCTTTTTGTATAGGATTTTCTTTCCCCAAAAGACCTTTTTTTTTCCCCCCTTTTCCAAAATGGAGGTTTTCTTTATGGAAATTTCATCATACTTACAGTCTTCCCCCAAAATATCCCTGCTCTCCACCCCCAGAGAATATAAACAAATAACATATTGGGCAGATTCCTTACACCTTTCCTCCCTCCTTTGACTGGAAGCATCTTGAAGAGAAGACCTGAAATGAGAAAAGGCCATCCCATAGGACATGGCAACCCAGAAAATTGTGGCTATTATTTTTGGTCCTGAATTAGGCAATTTCTTCTGCAAATCACTTTTTGGTTTTTTTTGGTTTTTCCCCAAGATGGAAAAAATTCCATTTTATAGCCAATTCTAGTAAAAACTAATTTTCCAGATACAGGAGGTCCTTTTGAAAACCATATAAATTAACCAGATTTTATTCCTGATGCCTTTGAGATTTAAGGCCCTAAAATAGTGATTCCATTTAAAGAAAAGTTTCTGGTGCTTGTTATAGCCGTGAGCCATGTAAACCGAGGCAACAAGGGACAATGACTTTTGGCAACCATTCTGTTTACTGAATAGTAGGGGGCATGATTTCATTCTTGGTGTAGACACGACAAAAAATTATTTTTGACATTATTATGCACATACTTTGTACATAAAGAGTTGAAAATTATTGTGTCCCATTGATAAAGACAAATACTTTATCATCGAGAGTCTTGACAGAATGAGTACTGAGGTGGCTATACTTTTTGATGGGAATGAACCAATACCAGTGCCACTTGGAATCCTATTTTGAGGCACCAGTAAAAAAAGTACTGAAAGCAAACTGAGCACGTATTTCTGGAATGTAACTGAAAATGTGAAAAGCAAATATTAATCAAAATGGCTGCTGTACCAGGTACTTCTATGAAGCTAGAGAGAGAAATAACATGTAGTGGACCCTCTGTGTTTTGTAAATGTACTAGAGGACGCGATAAATTCTACTTCTTTCAAGGAAGAGAAAGCAAAAATTTAACTTATTTCCCAGGTCAGTGTAACTAGGGAGAAAAAAACTCTGTGTCAGAAAAAAACCTTGCAATTGACCGTACAATATCCTTATTTTAAAATTCTGGAAGCTTATTTCTGAAAGGACTTGTTTATAGTGTGTTTGTATCTCACCTCTTTATCCTCTTTCTCTGTGACTCTATAATAGTCATAATGTGAATATTCTTCTCCACTGTATGTTCCAGAAATACTTTAATTCTAAACTCATCACCTGGTCTCCTGGTTTTATGATAATACTCTCTTATTCAGCATCTGTAGCCTGTCTGGAAAGACATACCCAACCCTGGAAATTACTGCTTCTGAATACATGAGTACGGGAAAAATGAAACAAGTCTTTCTTGCCTATTACATGCGTGTGTCTTGCAGGAGAAAGTTCATGAGAAGAAGAAATCAGCTTCCTATTTTCTGATGGTCTCAGAGTTGCTAATAATACAAAATTAATGTTGTTGGATGCTCTTTAATAAGTTGCAGTCACACAGCTGTAATAGTATAAGTCCAACCGCTTTTGCTAGGCAAATTTCTTACTGCTTCATCTTGCCTCTTCCATTTTCTCTTAGCTTCTTTAGAAGAACAACACTTTGCAACAATCCTCCATACTCTAGATTTTCCTCACTTTTCAGTCTAATGAAATTTCCTTTCTGAATCTCACCATTGACTCCCCCTTATCCAAAGTGAAATTTTGGATCATGAAGCAAGCTTTCCACAAGTACAGTGATGTTCAGGTTGGAATATTTATTTATTCTAGCATTAAAGAGTATTTGTCATGGTTGAGTTCTAGTGCAACAGACAATATGAAACTCTTGCTGATAAGACATGGTACCGACCTTGGAATGCCTAGAGCTGATAAAGGGTGAGCTAGAGGGTGGGAGAACCACCACAGATTCAGAGGTAACAGAATTTGTTCACAAACTTTCCTAAAGTTCAAGAGCAGTTAATCTAAGCCTACACAAGGTATAATAAAATAGCTAAGAGGAAATAGCATGGATCAGGGTAAGAGGAAGAAGAGCCTAGAGAAAAGTGAAGGTTAGAACTAACATTTTGACAGTTAAACTCGTTTCAGTGTAGATACATACAGCATAAGGCAAACCTCTGTATTTGTGTTCAGGGGTTGGTTTACAATATGCCAGAGATAAAACTCCAGGCATTTCTAATTTAAACATAAGTGATTTTCCTCATGCAAGAGAAACAAGTAATTATGGTAATAGTGGATTTGAAATTCTCTACCAACATACTGTTCTTAAAATAAGTAGTTTCTGAAAGAACCAACAAATATCAGTGGTTAAATACAGGCTGCAGTCAGCACCTCAAAAACATATTCAAATTCAAATTTAATATTGGCACTGATTTCCATAAAAATAATCACAACCCTATTATACACAAGATTTACATGTAAAAATTCCATATAAATTTGCTTTGGGGTACAATTTTTATATATGTATATATACACACATATATATGTATGCATGTGCATACACATATATAAAACAATACACCTGTGTATGCAGCTAAACTTTAAGTCCTTACTATGTATTCCCACTGATCACCATCTTTGGAGACAGTTGAAACTCAAGTGGACAAGGCCCTGAGCAACCTGCTTCAGTTGGCCCCACTCTGAGTGTGGGGTTGGAACACAGACCTCCAGAGGCTCTTTCCTATTAGGAAGGAAAATCTAGCCCTTCTGGTTAGGGTATTTCAATTTCTCTTACCCCTAATGTTACTCCATTTTTGTCTTTTCCCTTTTTCATTTTTAAAAGGAACAGAACACCAATATTAAAAACTTATTTTAATTTTTTTCTCCAGACAAATAAACAACAGAAAATGGAACAAGATGACTGAAAGACAAAAGGAGAATAAAATACATGTCATTTCTGAGAAAAGAGAAAAATTTTCATAAATTCTCTTCCTACTTCTGCTACTTCTCTCCTCAGGGAAGCTTTATATCAAAGATGATACATTTCAGCAACAAAATTCATGTTAAGAACAACAGAAAAATGTAATATAAAATTCAACCTAGCACTTCTGACAATTACAAAAGCAAAAACGAATTAACTTTTGAGACTTATGAAAAACCAAAATAAGCATCCTTCTATTGCTCCACCACCTAATAAATGATTTTAAAATTGATTTTAAGCTCAGCAATTTAAAAGAATTATTACAAATCTTACCTATTCAAAAACTGGCCACCCAAGCTGTTATTTTTGCTTTTAATTTTCTTTTGGAACACCTTTTGCTTTGTGTTACAGAGATCTTAATGAATTAGGCCCAAATATACAAACTTATTTTGTTCAAGTGCTCTGATTATGAAACTTAATATGGAGGTCAACAGGTACAAGATTCAGAAGAAAATAAGTTCGCAGACACATAAATTTATGGTGAAGGAACGTTATTTGGGTAATTTCTATTACATGAATGTAACCACTTGCATTAATTTTCTTCAAGGCTGCAGACATTAATTCATTTGCTTAATTGTTCAAAGGAGTCATCTGATATAAAGAGTTGGGCTAATTTCTTGTTTCAGATTAAGGACATTAATATTTCTGAATGAACAGAGCAAGGTTAAAAGGCTCAGAGTCTCATTTCCATATTCATTATTGCCATATATCTATTAAATAATTTTTAGAGGTGTTTTTTTTTAGACAGTAAGCTTTCTGTGAATTCTTTTTCTTGAATAACAATGTCTTAAAAAACAAAACCGAGTTAGCATAACAGAGAAATTAGACTAAGTAGAACCAGGAGTTGAACAGTAATATGTCTTCAGGACCTTTCAATAAACCTAAAAACCCAAAAGACGGGCAGCTATCCATATTACATTTTCTTATAGTCTACAAGAAACTGCAGGGTTAAATGAGAGGATACTTTCTAGGTTCTATCCTGTTGTCTACCTTGTAGTTCAAAGGTCTTAGATGTCAAGTATTTTCACCTGCGAGTGAGGTCAGATGAGGATGTTATATCCCTTAAAACCCAGAAGACAGTGCTGCAGAAGGCGGCGCCCCTTGATATGGAATAATTATTTATTTTTATTTGGTATTTTCTGTTTAACTAGACTTCTCACTAACACTAAATACGTACATACATACTTGCAGAAGCAGTGCAGTGTATACAGTACCATAAAAGCCACAAAATCCCCTGAGACATCAAAGTTCCAGCACAAATTTCATGGGAGTAACACAGATACTCAGCCATTCAGATTTCTCTCATCTGCTCAGCCTCACCACCAACCTACCACAACTCTGCCAGCTCAGGGCACTGAACTGGAGAGGGATCATCCATAAGCAAATGAGTGATTGTGACTTTAAAATTAATCCCAGCATATAACCAGGGATAACATCCTACCAGCTGTTCCCTGTCCCCTTCAGACCCATGCCCTGCACAAGCCAGAGCCACTTCTGACCACCACAAACAACATTTTTCCACCTGAATTGTAGTGAAGTGTACAATTCTCAATCTATTGCTGAGGACATATTTGCCCCACTCTGGAGTATTTACTGGTCCTTCACATCCTTTCACACCACGAAGTCATTTCATCACTCACCAATCATTTTGAAAAAGTATTCAGTAAAAGCAGAGTTAAAAACTTCTTGAAATATATGAACAGATAACTCTTATTTAGTTACCAATCTGGCCAATAACTATATGGAGCCTTAATGAGAAAGAAAGAACCTCTTATATGACTAACAAGCAATGACCATCCATTTAGATTTTCAGAAAGACAAAAAAATACTGTATAGATTGCCATGAAAAATGCTTCTGATGTCCATAACAATTTAATAATTAAATAACACCTTTACATACAAATAACAGCAGCTCCATTCACACATCAGTTAAAGATATCTCAGATTTTCCCCTAAACCCCTTAACAGCAGATTCTTGTTGGTTTTAATAGTTAAATGTTTTCTAGGTTAAGAAAAAGACCAAGTAAAATTCATACATCTGCACCAAAAATTAGTCAGCTGACATTTACTGAATCTTGCTCTCCCTCTTCTAAATGCTAGTACAGCACACCCCAAACTGCATATCTAATCATAGGTTACTAAAAATAACCTAATTTAGCTAATGCCAAGAAATAAGTCTTGGAATTTCATAGGTAGAGTGTACACATTTAAGACTGTATTGTTAGTTATACCACAAATGTCGTCTAGGACTGAGAAAAGGCTAGAATCCCAAGCCCAGCAGAGGTATAGCAGAGATATCTACCTAAACCACTCATCATCATTACTGCGGGAGGGGAGGGGAGGGAAGGGAAGGTGGGAGAAGAGAAAAAACATAGCCCTAAATGCCCTCCCTGTTGGCAAATGAAGTGAAAAAAGAAATCATTCACAAGTTCAGCTTTCCTAGTTAATGTCCATTAAAAAATATGCAAGTAAGACCATGCGCTCTATTTATATATGAATGCAAATAAACAAAAGTTCAGCATATCAAGCATATTTTTAAAAGATGAAGAAAAATGCACAGGAAGATTTTGTTATAGCTCCGGTGCATCTTGATAAACAGAATTGGCACAGTCTACAGCTGAATGTATATTTTTAATTATTATAATTTTTTTTTACCTCCAGTTTTAGTGCGGAGATCCTGAACGTAGAAAGCTCCAGTGCTGGATACTGCTTGTTTCTTTGCTGATTTTTCTTTTCTTTCTTTTTTTCTTTTTAATAGTTTAAAGTACGGAAAGATTGCAAGACAGCCTTACCTAGATGAAGAGAATCTGGAGTTCGGACATGACCTCCCTAAAATCTTTGGTCAGTAAAAGAAAGAAAAAAAACCCAAACAAAACAAAACAACAAAAAGAAGGCACAAACAAGCAAACAAAAAGAGCCCAGTCCCTGTTAGCTCCTGCTAGCAGAAAAGTTCAGATTTCGCTACTGAGATCATTGCTCCATTCTTAGCGGTTTTGCTCAATGTGTGAGTCTAACAAAAACACTCTCTGCAGCTGGAGGGAGCCTGAACTAAGCACAAGCCTGTCAAGCTTTTCCCAGTGACTTCTGTCTACTAAATTCAGACTGATGTTTTGTGAAAGGGGCCTCAACAACCAGGCCCAGATTGCCTGAAAAGTATTTCCTGCCTTTGAGAGAGAGGGAGAGGGAGACGACGAGCCTGCCTGCCTGCCCGCGTCAGGGAGAAGGAAAGGGAGAGCGCGCACGGAGATGGGGGGAGAGAAAAAAGACGACAAGACCAAGCGTTTCAAGACATTCAGCTTAATACACTGCTGAGCTATTTCTGTCAAACAGGAAGATCTGTGCTACAGTTACATAATGTAAAAGTATTTTCAAACCTCTCCCTCCTGTTGTTTTCTTTTTCTTTGAAAAAATATTTTATGCATCTCTAATGTTCTTGCAAAGATAACAGTGACCCAGAACAACAAGAGAATGCCTCCAAAATACCTGGTCTCAGGCACCAGGTAGTGAGAAACAGGCAGAGAACAACATGGTCTAAACTCAGCTCACCCATCGCACGGACAAAGGGTGTAGTGCTCTTCTGACGAACAAACATACACCGTTAGTGAGATACCATTTACACACGTATGCTAGAATTGTATACCCCCTCGAGAGAATAAGCTGAGTCTGAGAAAATTAATGCTACGGTTTAAACACGGTCATATTGCAGGCAGCGGTCTATGTTGCTTTACCTCTTCTGAGAATCCTCCAGAGTCATACAAATCCAGCTCTGCAAAAGGACAGACTCCATCTTGATCATATTAGTATTTTGCTGACATAAAACACTTGTAACTACTTCATTCCAGTTTGACAGGGTGCCTGAATCACGTCTCCAGAGTAACCCACAGCATCTACATCCTTTGCTTTATACAAATTTAGCGAATATCATCTGTTTATCTTTTCTGCTTTCTTCTGCCTCCTCTGAATGACTTCCTCTTAGCTGTTGCAGCCTGAGACCTTGGATTACTGTTTGGTTTTGATTAAAACCAGACGGACAGCTCTGTAGAAGTTTGAGGGTAAGCTAATGGAAATGCCTAGTATGGCTTTAATTATTGTATCTTTTAATAATAACTATTAGTTATTCATATAAAAAATTCTACTAATAAACACATGCAAAAACCATCTTTGGTCACTGAACTCAGGTGAAATAGATTACTCAACTTCTGTTTTCTTTAATTCAATGTGAATCATAATGGTAATGACCATGTATGATTTCCAAACTACGGGGTGAAGCCAACTCTTTTTTTTCCTTTTCTTTAATGAAAAAAAGAAGTGTTGTTGCTAAGTTTAATCATCTTCCCAGGTGGATGAGTCATACATCATTTACCTTCTGAGGACCCCTTCAAGTAGTGTAAACCCTCTTTATTAGTTATTGCACAGAGTAAATGATTTTACTGTTACTGATGAGGTTACTGGTTGGAATCTTTGGCCGGCCTTCAGAGGGAGCTACAGAGCTGCAGAGGTAAGACACTGCATGTGCTACACTACACAAAATGATACCTGGACATTTAGTGACCAGAAAGTCTCCATTCAGCAGGTCTGTCACAACAGGGACAGGATATTTATTCTGAAAGGAGATAGGAAACCTTCATAATTGCTAACTGCTGATACATGAGCTTCCTATCAGCCTCCAACAACTGCCTTTTAACTGTTTATATAATGCCTTCATTAGCTCAAGTGAGTCTTCCTGATGACATTTCTTTAGTCAAAGAGAAACCAGCCCTGCAGTGCTGTCTCCAGCTCCCACTAACATGGTCATATCTGGAGCTAATTTGTCAAGCTTTAGTACCTCAGCATGTGGAACTTTGTGCTAAAGTCTGCTAAATTTGCTGAGTGTGGTCTTCATTGTCGTACATGTAATTTTATATATACATTCTTCAGCTTTAAATTACAGTATTAACTTTAAAAGTTAGTTGCAAAATTATGCAGGCCCGAATGGAAGTGGGTTTGAAATTTTTCCCAGTAGCTTTCATGTACATGGATAGTGGAGGTAGACAACCTTAAGTGGAACGACTTACCAGCCTGACCTCTGCATCTTCAAAGACAGAGGTCTTTGAAGCACATAAAAGGAAATGGCATATGTGGTGGTAAACTCTGAACAGTCAGAACTGCAGCCCCAGAGATAAATAACTTTTCAGAATTATTTTAAACTATATTTGGCTAGCCCAAGATCCGAATGCATAACTTGTACTCTACTGTGAAGTGTGATTTATACTGTTTTTCTGAAAGATTTTCAGTTTGGAATGCAGTGAATAAATTAAATGTTGTGAAAGGACACATTTTACTTGCAAATATGCAATTGCATAAATTGAAAAATTTTGAAATTTATTTTTATGGGAAAAAAATAAAACAAAAAGTCTTTAGTTCCCTTATGGTTAAACTTTACCAAAAGTGCTGGATTTTATAATACCAAAAAGCAATGAAAAATTGAAAGACACTGTTCTAAAAAAAAAAAAAATGGATATTTCAAGACAAAATTTAATTTTTTTTTCCTAATTATTTTTCTTTATCTACGGTTCACTTAATGTTCTAACAGGAAGCACTGATTTCAATAACACAGGGGTTTTTAGTGTGGCTGGTCACAGGAATAAGACAGATCAAAAATGTTTGAGGACATATTTAAAAGTTAGGACATGTCCTCTGTGAAACAGTTTCACAAAGACAACTTGCTTTCAAATATTCTAATGCTTGATAACTAGCTAAAAAAGAGAAAAGGACATTGTATACAATGTCTGTCCATTTCCTCTGTAAGAAAATGGGTCAGACTGTCTCCTACATATCTTTTCCTACTATTGCATTTACAGAAAGGAGAAAAACCAGAGTCTGAATACTTGTTCTAAGCTGCTTTAATACAACTTTATAATGATAATAATTTAAAAAAAGCATACAGCAGTATCTTATGGTAAAATAAAGAAAAGAACATGTGGAATCAGAACATCTAAGCCTGAAAATGTTAGTAATTCTGTTGGGTCTTAGACAATTAATAGAATTGAAAAATTGAAGAGAGGAATGGAGCAGTAATAAGAAAGAAGGTAATTCACTATATCAGACAAGGTAAAGGCACAACTGTACTTTGTATGTGGTGATAAAATGCACTTCAATTGCAGTCAGACTGACTATACTAAAATGTTAGAATTTACGTCCTTGCTATTTCTGCACAAAGACGGTGGTCTTTGTTGGTACCTCTGTAGCTCAGAAAACCAAATGACTCAAACCTAGATCATATAAATCAAGTATTCAGACAATTATAAATTCTGTTTAGGTAATGTCAGATGAAGAATAATAGTATATGAGTATAATGCAGATACAGATATTTTCAGACGCTCTTTATTTGTCTGAAGATGTAACTTGTAAGTTGTGGATGGGGCATCCACAACTTCTCTGAGCAACATGTTCCAGTGTCTCACCAACCTCTCTGGGAAGAACGGCTTCCCTATATCCAATCTAAACCTCCCCACTTTCAGTTTAAACCCATTACCCCTTGTCCTGTCACTACAGGCCCTTGTAAAAAGTCCCCCCCAGCTTCTTTGTAGCCCCCTCAGGCACTGGAAGGTGCTATAAGGTCTCCCCGGAGCCTTCTCTTCTCCAGGCTGAACAAGCCCAACTCTCCCAGCCTGTCCCCATAGCAGAGGGGCTCCAGCCCTTGGAGCATCTTTATGGCCTCCTCTGGACTCACTCCAACCAGTCTATATCCTTCTGATGTTGGGCCCCGATTTACAGTTCATTGTATGCAAAATTCAAACTTCAGCCAAACGGAAATCACCAGGGTTTGCAGACTGACCAATCTGTTTTCATGCTTAAAACCCAATCCTGCTGAGAAACCATTAAAAAAAAAAGACAAAAAGAAAAGAAGAGCACCTGCAATCTCACTCTCATTTGTCTTAAATAATAGAAGTTGCCATAATGCCTCAGAGAAAAAACATGAAAGCATTTACTGATATCTTTTTTTCTCCTAAAGAGTATAGTTAAATCTGAGATATTTTCCCTAATGACTGAAGTATAAGAAAAATCTATTTTGTTTAAATACACCTGTAAAATGGTGAAAGTACAGCAAGACAGAAGCAGATGACTATTTTTTAAACATTTTCGAAGTTTCAGTATTTGTTTTCACTTCACAGTAGAATTACCTGCTTTCAGGAAGTATTTCACACTTTCACATTTCATACTGCATCAGATATATTAGTTAGTTCATGCCATGACATTTCATGAAGTTTTGGATTTGATGAAATCATTGCGGATAAGACACAGGAGGGAGCAACAGAAGGAAGGGGAAAAAGAAGCATTCATGGGACATTGGGACCGGCATAATAGAAAGGCTGGGGACAGTGGCCAGGTATGGGTGGAACCAGATTTTCATGTATTTGTTCTGTCCAGGGACATGAGCATGTCTCCAATATCTTCACTAGTCCCCAGTGCATTAAACTACAGTATAAATGTGTTGCATAAAGTCTAAAAAAGAAAAGCTCTTTCCATTTTCCCTTTTCAAATAAAGGGAATACCAATGGTTATATTTCAGCAAAATGACATTCATTTGAATAGGTTACAGCTACATTTATTCGCAAAACTCTTCACTGCCAAAACTTGGTGAACAGTATATAATCGAAACTGTTTGAGAAATGTCCTCATCAACCTTTAGACACTTTTCAGGGCCCATGCTCGCTAGAATAAGCAACAATGTCTGTGCGTACCACTATGAAAAATAATGTATTTTAAAAAAACCCACCCACTAATTCTAAATAAACTGATCATTTGGAATATGCTAATTATATTTCTGCAATTTAGAATATTGAATTCTAATTGTTAAACAAATGAAATGTCTCAATGATTTAGATAGAAACATTTATATTGTTGTTTGAATGCCTTTAGTCTTGCACATGTTTATATACCTTCCTGTTCTCAGTGACATGTTACAAAGATTATCATTAAGCTATCAAAGGGGAAGAAGAACATTAAGGCCATTGTGTTTTTTATTCAAAGATCTTAATTTTTCTACAGAAGATAAACTCTGAAATCCAAAACTGCTTGAGGCAGGCACAAGAACCAAAATAACATGCAAAACAAGGATTAACATTGAATAAAATAATGAAATTACTTCCAAAATGTGTAGATGGTAGCCTTATGCAGAATTAATATTTTTAGTAGTTTGTTCTATTTCTTGGATAGGACTTTTTGTTCATTCAAATTCAGGTTTGAATGACAGAGAAGAATGATTTTGCTTATGATATATTAGACTAAAGTATGTTTGTCAGAGTTGCTTACATTTTCCCTGACATGGATTGTTAGCCATTGCTCCAAACAAATCTCACTCCTTCAAAGCTTCAAACATTAGGTAGGAATTTGTGCTAATATTTTAGAACTATTCTTCATTAATTTTCATATGAAATCTCTTCAGACTACTCTATTTCAGTATGAGGAAGCATTTTAGAAATACTACAGGTAGATGCAACTGAATGTCCCAAGGAAACTTTCTTCAAATTACCTCTCAAGTGTACCTGTTAGTGGACATGCTGGTTGATGAACACACCTTTGCTTGTGTTGGCAGACTGATGACAAAACCTGTAAGAGTACAATTACTGCAGTCCCCATGGAAATAAAACCTGTCAAAATCTACAGCTTTGGATTTCTAGATTAGTAACACTAAAGTTCAGCAAGACATTGCAAAGCTATTTGGTTGATACTGTTATACAATGATGTAAACTCAAGTTAAACCACAGTTTCAAGAGCTAGTCGAAGAATAAGTGGTTCCAGTCTCACTGGAGTATGTTATCCAGATTTTGGCCTTGCTTCTACCTTTTAGTAATCAATCAGTGGATCTGTCATAACTTGGCAAGAAACTCAGAAAGCTGTGTATTGTTGAACTATATCTTACATTTCCTGTTTTGAAGACTCTGTATCTTCTATTCTGGGGATGTCTTTCAAGCAATTATTAATTTTTAAATCAAGTCCCTGCAAAGACAGTTTTTGTTTTGAAGACCATAAGAGTCAAGCAAAAGTAAAGCATGAAGATGTGAGTAACTGCCCTCTGTTTTCAAGTGCTCTACAAAAGCATTGGGGTTACAAGATGAGTTTAAAATTACTGCATGGGTGCAGGTGGTACATTTTATTTCCATAGAGTTGACAGGCACTGATAAAGCGGGATACATGTTGACATATGGTAAATATTAAGGATAGTGCCATTAAATATTGAGTATGAGTAGACAATATGCAGTCAGGTTCTTCAACAGTCTTCAGGTCTCAGTGAAGACAATTCATTCCTTAAATCTCATTTGTATGGATGTTCTTGGAAGGACATTGAAATGCATTTATTTGAAAAGTCACGTTTTGTTGCTGTTATTATTCTTGTGATAGGATCAAAATAGCTGCACTAAAGCCAAGGGGGATACTTCAATTTACTGCACTTGGCGATGTGGTCCATTTGTTCCAGGCTTTTGCAAGCTATTTGGATTTATCCTTCCTAATTGCTTTCAGACCTGTTTGTTGTTGAAACAACAATCTCTCAATGGCTGGCTGTTCGACATAACCTACATGAGACCTTTTTAGACCCAGGATCATAGAATCATTTAGGTTGGAAAAGGCCTTTAAGATCATCTAGTCCAACCGTAAACCTAACACTGCCAAGTCCACCACTAAGCCATGTCCCTAAGTGTCAAAGCTACATGCCTTTAATATAGCTCCAGGGAACAGCGACCCATCCACTTCCCTGGGCAGCCTGTTCCAATATTTGACTACCCATTCAGTGAAGAAATTTTCCCCAGTATCCAATCTAAACCTCCCCTGATGTGACTTGAGGCTGTTTCCTCTCATCCTCTACTGATTTCTTGTTGTTGTGCCTCTGTATTTATATTTACTGATATATATTTTGGTTTTTTTCCACCTATTCAATATGGAATCTAAGAACACAAAAGCTGTGGATCCACTTCCTAAATCCTCTGTTTGTGGTTGGATGTGTAAGAGCATTCATTAAGATCCCAGAGCTTATCATTCCCTTTCATTGTAATCACACATAAGTTTGCAGTTGGTGAATGGAGAAACCCACAGTCCTCTGCCCAGTTTCTGGGAGTGCTTGCTTAAAATATTTATTACTTGAGTAGAGCTGTTATGGAGAACATTATTTAACCCTATATATCTGGGGAAATGCACATTTAATTTGAATAGGGAGTACTTTTCACTCATTAACATTACGCCAAATTTCCTATTTAAAACAAACAAAGAAAGAAAACCCTCAGAACAACCATGTTGCAATATTTTATCTGTAGTTTCAATACTGTTAGTCTACTTTCCAGATTACTTCTCAATACACTGAAACTCATGATTTTAAGGCGTACACCTAGCTGAATATACGGTACTATTATCAGTTTTCATCCCATGCAGTATAAAATGATAAGGGTCTCTTTGTTTTGTATTTTGATATGTACACAGTTTAACATTTCTACAGAAGCCATTAAGTTTGTGCAAACTGCCTTTATTTTCTCTTTTGCAAAATACCCTAAAAATTTGCTTTTTCAGTATCACATTCCATTCCATCAGCAATGTGTTTCATCTTCAGAGTCAACAAGAAAATACTTAGAGTGGTACTCTGTTTGTTCTTAAAACAAACCAAGCAAGGCTATTTGTCTGTTTCCTGAGAAAATACTTGAGAGACATAAATATAATTATCCCTCTTTTCTTGTAGAAACCACTAATTGCTCAAAATAAATTCAGACTTCCCAAACAATAGGGAATTATTGGATTACTTCAGACAGATTCCTTCCTGGTGTCATTTTATTTAGTGTCATCAACCTTAGATGTTTTGTGCTGCCTTAAAGCAGTTTGCATAATCATTAGAAGAAACACATCATTTGGTAGGTGGTCATTTACATGACAATATGAATCCTCATATATCATGACAGAACAATCAATCTATACAAAATACAGGAGTCATTCATCTCAAAAATTTAAGTTATGACTGCAGAGAGAACTTCATAGGTACATCCAGTGAGAGATCCAGGTTTCCAAAAGGGTAAACTTACATTCCAGAAACACATTTAATTTGGGCCAAATACATTTATAGCATTTAATGCTGTTCATATGGAATCAAATTTAGGAGTTACTGCCTCAAAGATGAAGATTCCTGTGGTTTTTATAGAAAAAAGAAACAGGAAAAAAGAAAGCATTAAATATGTTTTTGGCAGAGAATAATCCTTCTATAATTTGTATTTTTACCTAGCAGGAATCTTTCAACAAAAAGGGACAAAAGGAGTATTTTAACAAACAAACAAAACAAACGAAAAAAAACCAAACCCAAAACAATGAAAAAAACCAAAACACACACACACAAAACCCCAAACAACAACAACAAAAACCCAAAACCAACAAACAAAATAACCCCACCAAAGGCATTCTACTTAGGTAGAAAATGAGAACAGGCTTATAAATTATATTTCTTACAGGATAATCAGTTATTCTTAGCAGCTAGATGTATTTAGATACATTTGGATTCTGAAACATATGCCAAACACTACATTTATGAGTGGCAACTGATCAATCCTAGTTCAATTAATAAAGTCTAAGGTACCATTGTTTCTTTTTTTTTTTTTCATTGAAGAGAACACTACAAGGTAGAAGAATCTTCAGAATAATTATGCAGCTACACTACTGAGCTTAGAATTTATAAAGAAAGTTGGCTCTCTCCGGACATAAGGAGTTTTCTTTGACAAAGAGTTAGTAATTCTTATTTCTGTGAACTACAAGCTCATATCACTACTTTATTTTTCTAGTATCATGTGGACAGTCTAAATCTTTAAGCCAACAAAAAAAAAAACTTTGAAAAAAGCTAAGATGCCGCACTTCCATAACAGACAGTTTTTACAAAAGTACGCTTTCTTAACTTCCTTGGTTTTATAAAACATATTATTCATTAATGAAAGGCAGCAGCTCCTCAACAAAACACCACAAAGTGAAAATCTCTGTTGCATCAACATTACTGAAATTTAATATGAGTTTGATACCAGAGAACTGAAGTCTCCGTATGACTATATACATTATCATGATTTTACATAACAGAAGGAATTGTGACCTGTTTCTAGTGGTTTTGTCTGTAGTCGTACAGGCTCTGAATAGTGGTAAATAATGAAAAGGTTCTATATCCACCCAATCTCAAAAACTTTCAAAGACATATGTAGAATCTGCTGGTCCTTAGTCCTGGAGTGGCAAATGTTTATTTAAAATTCTATTTTAGATAAAATTGAAGTTTCTCAGAAAAAAAAAAATTGGGTAATATGAGTAATATGACAGCAACTAAAGTAAATGTACAGCCAGCATGCACATTACTTCACGGTATAACGCATTTAGCCATAAAGTTATTAGCTATGTCAAAAACACCCACAAACTTAAAAATCTCTACTCATTAGAGAAATAATGACTAAATTACCAATGAGAATTATAATGGCTATAAGGAATTGACAAACAAATTAAACAATATCCTTTTAATATCAAGAGCATGTTGACACTAACTCATGGACCAGAATCTGCCTTTAAACTTGAAAAGATGGGGTATGTGGGATGTGGATGAAATTTGGCCGTGTATATTAGTAGAGTCTCACGCTAACCCACAGACTTGGCAACACATTTAGGTCTGGAGTTAAGACCAAGGTTGTCGTCATGTTTTTTCAAATGCATGTAATGCTGAGCATTGCCTCAGACTGTGTTTTAGTTATGGAAACAGAAAAGAAACATTCGCTGACTGTCGACACCCTCACACGCTCTGGGAACACAGTCTCTCGTCCATGTGCCTTGTCGCTTCGCCCTTTCTTGGACTCCGTGGCCCCTGGATTTCTAGAAGGCTCTGAGGAAGCAGCTTAAAGTTCTTCTGCAATGTGATTTGCTTTTGGAAAATTCAGTCTAGATAAAGGAATCTAGTCAGTGAGCTCAGTCTGCTAGCAGCAGTCACAAAAATAATTTAGGTGTTTCAGACATCAATATGGATAGTATTTTAAACTCTACAATGCCTGTGTTTTCTAATATTTAAGCTACTCTCAACTATAACTCTTTGATGTCAGATCATCCCTTCTAACACTGATTTTTGAAGTTTTTAAATGTACAGCTTTTACTTACATAAATAGAGGGAAAGAATTTTGGTTTACAATTTGCTTAACCTAAAACTATGGTAAACATATAAATATACAAAAATACAGATGACACATGCAATAGCCTCAGAAATGCCATTTAATTCCCTATTGATAACTTTTATATTTGTTTTTATGAATATTTTTTCAGTATTCCAAAAATTACTACTTAAGTTTTCCAAAAAAAGAAAACCCAAATCAACAACCACATAAATCAGGACAGATTTGGTTCCAAGAACTGCTTTTATTTATAGACTAGAGGTTCCCAGCTGTATACAAGATTTTTGTTAGTATCATACCTAGTACTGAGAACATGCCAATTACAAAAGATGGAGAAAGATTGACAAGTTACTAGACATGGGCTAGATTTCAGATAGCAAATGGGTTCTGGGATGTGTCTGATAACGAATTACTGAAAAAACTAGGTGTGGTTTAGATGTATATTTTTCATTGGAAATTCTATGAGTGCAGATTTTAAAAATACTTAGGAAATAGTAACCATAAAGATAAATGAGATTCTGTGGGAGAGAACCACGTCAGTATAACACTTTACTAACATTACAGTTGTAAAAATTGTCCAGGGTGCAAAGAGAAGCATTTAAGCATAATATAAATGTTCATACAAAAATATACATGATATTGCATGTTGCTCCTCTTTAATCTTACTCTAATTTTATTCAGAATTCTGATGAATGAATGGTCCCAATTTGTGATTCACATTGTCTAAAGTAGCACAACATTTCCTCCATTTGTAATTAGATGTATCAAGGAATATTAAACAAAGATACAAACTCTGACTTGAGTTTCTGAGCTAAATGAAGACTTGTGATGAAACTGGAGGGATAAGATATTTCAGAAGTTTTGTTTCCTTAAACCAAGGCTAGTTGGGTGCCCTGGGGTGAACATAATAGGTGTGCCCTATGTGATGCAGTTTAGTTTCATTCCCAAGGGGAGTTGCTCCTTGAGCCTGCTATGGAATGCAATGCAAAACATAGTAAAGAGGGATGACTGGGAGATTTGCTTCAAAAGACACTTCTGATTTGCACTAATCTGTTCAGGTAGATGTATCAGGAGCATGGGAAAAAGAAGAAACCTCAGTAAGGGAGTGTCTGAAACAAATCTGTCCCACGGGAAATATTGGTTTTGTCAGGGGGCAAGAAGAGACCTTAGCCCTTATTGATCTTGATCAGATATTAGAGTGATTTGCTAATAGGTCTTTAAAGATATAATTTGCTGAATTGCTTGTAATTACCATTATGATGTTTTTTTCACTAAAAATGCATTGCTGATTTTTAGTAGAAAATAAGATCACATGCAACTTTCATCTTGAAGGATTTCTGCTTCCATTTTTTGCAGAATAAATATTCTATTCATCCCTTGCTGATGCTTTCTTCCTCTTTCCATTCTTGATATTTTCATTGGCAATATTTGGTTCTTACATGGTATTTTAAAATAAGAGTACATCTCTCTAAATTTAGCTTAGTAAGACTTTTTTTCATCTTTCTCAGATTTCCTACTTTTCTCAGTCTGACTACCGTGATTGTTCAGAGCTTCCCAGCTGCTAGTTCTTCTAGAAATGGCAAAACTGACAATGATAAAGACTGTTTTCACAGCTTTTTTCAAAACCGTATGTTTAACTTGAGCAAAACCAGGGTAGCACAACAGTAGGCTTTGAGTTTATGTAATATATGAGAAACAATGATTGTTCCTCAGAGAGGACTTAAAGTACAAGGTACAAAATAAATAAAACACAATGGTGTAAATAATAGCATTGTATGCAATTTGTTTCTCGTTATGAGAATGAGACTATTTGAAGATTTGAAGGCAATAGAAACTTAAGATAAATAGAAACAAACTCTTTTTCCCATACTCCATCATTGATAATAACAACTCTAGCATTTCTATATAAACATAAATATTTAAGTTGCAAGGAACCTTGCTGCTGAACTAATTAGATAACTAGGGAACTTGGTCTTTTGAACAGAAGTTTATACTGATAAAACAATCCAGACGCAGAACAAAATGAGTACTGGCACACAGTGCAAATTAGCATTGTTTGTAAAGTCCTATTTTATTTTACGTATCTTATCATTACCTGGTTTACTAAGTAGATTTCTCTAAAGAACAAAGGAACAACAGGACTCTAGAAAAAGAAAACTTATCATGGTGTGAAAGTAGGGAAAAATAAAAGGATATTGAGATGACAAGTTACCTGAGAAATGGTCATGAACTATACAAAGCAAATATTTTGGGGGAAGATCAAAGAGAAGTAACACAGAAAGGAAAAAAATAGAAGTTATATGTTTATAAAAAGAAGCTAGAAATTGATAAAATGGAAAGGAAGGGAAAAAAGTGCATATGCTGTGTTAAGATCCAGAGGACTCCAGCAGTTATGCTCACATAAAACTAGTCTGAACCAGACTTGAAGGTTCAGCTAATACATATTCAAGATAAAAGAAAGGAATATATTTGCTCTGCCTCCCATGACAAACTGAGGTTTAAAGGAAACATAAAAGAAATTAAATATACTTTAGCAAGAGGTTGAAGTTAATTAAAAGGAGAATTTTGGTTAACTGGGTTTTTATTGTCATCTGAGTTGTTAAAGAGAATACAAGATTATCAATGTTTGATAGGAAACTAGCTTGCATGCCCTTCACTCCATACTAGATTTTTAACATTAGTTTAAAAACTAGAGAAAAAAAGATTAAAACCAGATATTCTGAGTGAGAGGCAGACATCTAGAATGTTTTCCAGACATCATACAAATTTTTCAAACAATTATCTATTTGCTCAGATATGGCAAAGGTGCATATTATATGCTTTTGCATAAAGATTTGATTGCAAGTTGTTTCCTCTAGTCCTATGTTTATTCACATGGAAATATATATCAAGGTAAGGTATAGCAAACATTTTCATATCCATTAAATTCCACAAGATTTTTCTTGTTGTTGCTATTGTCTTAGAAATGTCCAGTGTTTGTATACCAGACAAAGCCTTCTCTAACCAAGATCAATGATTGAATTATTTGTCTTGGATAGACTGATAGGCATGCTGCTGTCAGTGAAACTCACCCTTTTTATATTCATTAGCATGGTTTTAAAGAAGATATGTTAAATTCTCAGTGACTCGGTTTCCTCTGTGTGAGATGCTATTTTTTTCCTTCCTTACCATTCAAGAAATTAACTAATGATTCAGCACTGTTTGCCATAATTACTTAGAACATACCTAAAAGCAGAAGTAAAGCACTTAACAGGGATAGTGCAAAGTTGTTATGCTAAACTAAGGGAGGTTCAAAGCCGAATGAAGTACGCCCTTCTGCATATCTAGGTAATTCTCAGCATCCATTAGGTATAGTTTGCAAAGATCAAAGGTTTTTTCTAAATCCTTTTCCCATCTTGCAGTTAGAAAGGACATACAGTTACTACGAACCATCTCACAAAGCTTAGTCTTTTGGAGAAGGTGTTCTTGATACACAATGACCCTTGGGATTAAAATAGGTTGAGGAAATTCATGAAAACAAATTCTTCAGTGTGGTAGCTCTGTATTAGATCACATAACCATCAAACTTGAAGAAAGGAAGAGGACAAAGAAAAAACAGAGCGAAACAGAAAAATGCTGAATATATTGTCTGTACAATCAGATTAGCTGCAGTCAGTATGATGAGCTAAAAATGCTAAAAATATGATTGCATACAATTGTGCAGGGTGTTGATCCTGGCTGGAGGCCCGGTGCCCACCAAAGCTGCTCTATCACTCCCCTCCCTCAGCTGGGCATGGGAGAGAGGATATGATGAAAGGCTCCTAGATCAAGATAAGGACAGGGAGGGATCATTCACCAGTTACCATCATAGGCAAAACACTCAACTGAGCAGAACATTAGTTTATTACCAATCAATACAAATTGATAGAATTCTTGATGTGAGTTATGAAGTAATTGGTCTTGCTAATGTCAACCTGAAAATTATCAACCTTGCTAATTATCAACCTGAAAGTGCGATAATAAGGTACTGTTCACTCTAGTTAGCACTACCTTCTTGGGTATTCTTCATATATGCCCATGCTTCCTAGCTGAATTTCAAAGAACAAGGGGAGAAAATACTAATTTTAAAGACTGGAGGGAAGTTCTCCAAATCATTATAGCCAAATCTGACACAGAGCTCTGTTACTGAGGCAGGGTTCCTAATAGAGAGCAATAAGAAAAAGTACACAGGACTGGCACGTGAAATAAAGACAGACAAGTTCCTTCTGAAAAGAAAGTAGAGTCATTTAAATTAAGGTCCGCTCCAACTAAACTGGAACTGTACCATTTGAAATACTGTAGCATCTCAGCAACAGCCTTGTTATTAAATGCCTTGGTTTACATTTCCCTTTGTCACTGACTCGAATTTTATAAACATAAGCTCAACTCCTTAAATAATTAGAATAATTTTATTTTATATTTTTTTTTAGGTTTAGTAATTCAGATAAAAATGACAAATCTGTAATATTTTTATGTTTGGAGAGGTTAGCATTCCAAGTAGCACAAATCCTAAGATTTGTGAATCTTAGGGGTTTAAGCTAAACTCTTCTTTAAGAGAGAAACCCTCTTGAAATCGGCTTAGCAGCTGCCATCAAGGACCATGATGCCTGAATGACTTTCCTCAGACATCTGTAATTCCATTGTCTTTTCTGAGGACACAACAGATAATGTTAAAATTTGGGAAGAGGAATACAAATTTATACTGTAATTGATTTATGTCACAGTTATAAATTAATGCAGTGATTTGCAGTGAATATAACTCAAGAAAATAAAAGTTACAAAAACATTTTTCTCTCTTCAGTAGACCTATGCAGTTAGCAACCTGCATAACTGAATTTCTTCTTCTACAATTACTTACAGTTCAGAAATTTAACCTCATAAACAGATGGAAGCAATCATATATCATACGCGGTCTGAGACAACTAGAAAAATGAGCTGGTCTGCAGGATGAAAAATTTTGAGAACAACTGATTTGTTACAAGCTCAGTGTTTGAGTCCAAACAGTTTCTCAGCTCATGAGGTTTTACTCACACTACAGAAGAATTTTCTCACTCCAGCAAAATTTAAAGTGGAATTCACAACTTACAGTGCCTATTTAAAATGGGAAACTTCTGGAAGATTTGGACATTTATCCTGGAAGGTATTATGAACTAAATGAACTCCCCCTACTTTCCCTTGAAAAATGGCATATTTTTTTTTAGAGAGCTTCTATCCTGAAATGTTTCTTTCCCACCTTGATCTCTCTCTTTTTGTAGGTTCCAGGTACCACTATTCACAATCCACAAGATTAGTCTCTGCTTCTTCAAAGAGTTAGTTTAATAATTAAACACTTTGCAACTTGTTTCCTTTATCCAGTTCAAAGAACCCCTTCAGCTCTCCTACCTATCAAAATGGTCAAAGCAGGCTGTTAAAGAGCCCTGTGTAAGTTATCTCTTCTTGCTGTCCAACCTGCATATGCAGGCCACGTGAGTCCACAATAGATGGAGATCTCCATTCTCCACCAGCGACTTAACTTTTGCAGCCTGACTGAAAGAAAGTAAAGTCAGCGTAAAGATTAAGCAGAACCAGGAAATAGTATGGGAATAGTAAGGAAGCTCCTCAAATCTTCAGCTTTGCTCTTTGAAGACTCTCCCAGGATTAATTAAACACACTGTAAAGGGCATGAGGTCAATCACTTATCAGAAGATTCTAAAACTATAGTTTCTTCTAGACATTATTTTCTACCATTTACCTTATGATGAAAGTTTAGATGGGGAAAGAGAAGAGAAGCAAATCCTAAACATGTCAGACCATAATTAACAGCAACAGATGCCAGATACCTACTTCACCTCAACATAAGTTTTTTACTAATCCAATACATGATTTGGAATTCCTGATTTATTCCAAGCTCCAAAATGCATATTGGTACAGTGTGCGACATTCACACATCCTAAAGGCTGGGTGCTGTAACCACCCAAAAAAATTTAACAGATGCCCAGAGAATATGTTGAGCTATGTTAGATTATACCTACTAATAGATTCAGATTCCTAGGGTGCCTTTTTTTTTCCTAATAATCACATGAAGTATAAACTTGGGCCTAGGCTTTCAGCTATGATTCAAGGCCTAGTTTGGTGTAGTACAATGTGCAGCCTCCTATGCTATTAGCAATAATTCAATCCTATTACAGTAATTTCAAAGGAAATTTTCCGATCATAAATCTTAATGACACTGAAGATATACTACAGAACCTTTATGCATTTTTTGTATTTATCTGGTATTGTCTGTGGGCAATAACGTCTTGTGCCACTCAGGGTTATAAATTAGTTATTAGTGGAAATATGAAAGGACATGTCTAGTCAAACTAACACCACATTTATGTGTTACAAACTTACATCCATGACCTATGGTTTTTATTACACATAAAAAATATATATAGCAAATAGGCATAATATATGGAATAAGTTTTTTCATCTCTGCCTCCTGAATTAGAGTGCAGTGTTTGATATTTAGTATTCAGTTTCCTGGCAAAGAGAGTAAGTTTTGCTGACTAAGATCTGTAACTGCAAGAATCTATGACTCTGATCTTAAGCGGACACTTAGATCAATAGATACTGCTGCAGTTTAAGAGGGCACAAGAGTTTGATAAGGAAATTATTTGATGAGAGTGAGGGTGCAAGAAGAAACCAGCAGAAACAATACAAGCCATCACAAGAATGAAAGTTGCAAGTGATGTAAAAGCAAAACCAAGTGAACTGTTGCTAGCAGTGTTTGTTCCTGAGGTGAAAGCAAGCAGGTTGCAGGAAAGATTACTGGCTAAAAAAGTTTCTAACTACACATAATTTGTCTTCTCTCTTGGAATTCTCTGTTAATCAATGACATGACTCAGGAAATGGGAGCCAAACACAAAATGCAAAGCAACAGCAACGTGACAAAGAAATACTTGGATCCATGCTTGTTTCCTAACTGAAGCAACCCCTGGTGCAACTCCAAATACAGACTGGTACCAATTAGTACCAAATGAGTATCAGTAATGTAGGTTACCTGGTACCGAATCTTGTTATTGTTGTCAGTGTTCCTAAGAATTAAATATGAATAATATTAATATCCAATATTTCTACAAATAATCATAAGAATAGTTTATTTTATACATTTTGTATTAAGTTCCTATGCTGAATGAGAAAATGTTTTGATGTATTCCCGCCTTTAAAATGAACATAACGTTAGGATACCATTTTGTAATTTTGCCCATTGTAATTGAACATCTGAGTAGTGGTGCCTGACGAGTAACAAGTTTTTAATGATGAAAAGTAGCTACTAGTAGGCATACCCAGTTGCAGCGAAAAACCCTTAAAATATGCAAAACAAAAAAAACCCCACACCACACAAAGACTGCTGCCCCGTCACCAAACACATCTATTCCAAAAAGAGCTTAATGTTAAATATCCACCCTTTAACTATGCCAGTGTGGTTTTGTGATTTAGTATACTATAGTATGTGAAAGGTGAAAGAGAGCTATAGCAAATATTTGTCTGTATGCTCACAAAATTTTAGACATACCTAAATACAACTGCTTCAGTAAATCTTTCCAAAGCCCATCGTCAAAAAATACTGAATGATGAGCTCACTCAGAAGTGAACTTTATACACATACGTATATACATACACACTCATCTATTTATCCCGCCCTCTCTATCCCTCCCCATTTGGACTACAGAAGTCCAAAAAGCTCATGTAGAAGCAACACGTGGGCAGTGCCCACATTCGCTATGAAGTAGCACGTACATCTGTGACTAATATCCAGATCATTCCATTTGTTGGACCAAAGACAATAAAAACTGTGGATGAAGTTTATAGAATTTTGTTGAGGATTTGTGGGTGGCCAGCCTGTATGACTAAGGCGCAGGCACTTTCTATTCTAGCAGCTTCAAATAGCTTTTAGTCTGACTGGTTGGAGTCCCATGTGGTCGGTCTGGAAAAAGCGGAAACCACCAAAAAGAAAAACCAACATCAGATTTTTAAGCATGTTCCTTAATCTTGATAAGACTTCCTCACAAAGTCATACAGACCAAATAACAGAGAGTGGAACTGTTTTAGTGCATTGATTTACAAACTTGTGAGCTATTGCAGGAAATTCAGAGAAAAAAGGCAAAAATTGTAAAGGAGACCAGAAATATTAAGAAAACATTACAGCTAAGCGTGCATCTTTTCTGCCTGACAAATGCATGATTACTATAGAGTTCTGAAAATATTAGCTATAAAAAGCTAAGAAAGCATGAGGGGACTATTCTGCTATGAAATAACTATCGGCAAATCATCATTAATTAATTAATGAGGAACTCAAGAAAGATGGAATACAGAAATAGAAAAGGGAGACCCTCTACAACATATAGTTTAAAAAAATAATAAAATATTAAAGAACTATCCTGAACCTAGTTAGCCCATCAGTATGATATGTCACACTCAAGAGTGCTGTAATAATGCTGCTGGCATTTGAAACTGTGCCTGCTGGTTTTGGTTGGGCTAGAATTAACTCTCTTCACAATAGCTAGTATGAGGTTATGTTCTGGATTCATGCTGAGAATAAGGTTGATAACACACTGATGATTTTCTGTTGTTGCTAAGCAATGTTCATATTAAGCCAAGGACTTTTTCCAATTTCTTGTACTGCATCTGTGTTCCCAGCTTCTACTCTATGAGATAAGAGAAGTGAACACAGTCAGGACAGCTGACCCAAACTGGCCAAAGGAATATTTCATGCTGCAAAGATGTCATGCTATACTGGGGGGTAGTTGATCTGGGGAAGCTCTCACTGCTTAGGTTCTGGCTGGATATCAGTTGGCAGGTGGTGAGCAGTTGTATAATTTTTTTTCTACTGTTCTCTCTTTCACTATATATTATTAGTAGTATATTCATTGTATTCTAGTGTTATTAGTAATATTAGTGTTATTTTATTTATTTTCAATTATTAAACTCTTATCTCAATCAATAAATTTTCTTGCCTTTTCCTTCAATTCTTCCGCCTTCCCACTGAGGGAGAAGAGTGAGTAAGCCGCTGTGTGGTGCTTAGGTACTGAATGGGGTTAAACCACAACGCTGAGTTATCCTGAGATCAGCAGAAAGCTCAGACTGACTGCCCACATGTACTGTGTAACACTTCAGCTGCTCTGCCACTACATTCCACAGACATAGATAAAAACACACAGAAATCCAATTTAAGTATATTTCAATTATTTTAAATTTACATGAAGACAGTCAGGTGTGTGCAACCCAGATTACTCTCAGTTCTGATATCACAGTTCTGACACTCCTTAACAAGTCTGTTCTGTGTCTTGAAAGTGGAAAAGGCTCACAGCATATGAAATTGGTGAGCGCTAATGTTTGTGGATGCTGCAGCTGTCATCCAATAGTTCTTTATATCCCTGTGGAATGTATTATATCTACCAGTGAGGTGTCTGCTCTTTGGGAATCATAATGGGATGCCACCTGCCTCTTCACATGTTGATCTACAGCCAAGACTAGACTATGAGGGGTACCTGCTCTAAAAAGCAAACATTAAGCTTCAGATTACTCTGCAACTGGACTTTGTAACCTTAACTGCAGATAAATTTTCATACAGTCTAAGAAAAGTCAGATTGACTAAGCTTCTGAAATGAAACAGAACAACCAGGATAGATTTGAGAGAACTGCTAAAGGATGGGGTCATAACCAGGACATAATTTATTGCCAAATCAAAAGCAATGATTTGAACAAGGGTGAGAATCTAGTCTTTAAAACGTTCACACAATCCACCCACCTTAAGAAGAGTTTGCTGCAAGACACTGCAGGTTGAGGTTTGGGCAGATATGACCAATTTAGGAAAAGGAAGAAAAGATGAAGACAGCTTCTGCTGACTCTGAAAAGGAAAAACTGACTAAGGGTCAAGACTTCCCTGCTATGCAAGAGGCTGTACCGTAGAGCCCAAAGTGGACATGACTACCCACTTCACTGGATGTGTCAGCTGGTAGCTATTTATCTTTTGATTTAATAGACTTTATTATAAGTAAGTGGTCTTCTGCTAAGTTAGTGCCTCTCATTTATTTTTCCAGATTATACTCTGAAAAATACCACAGCAAATTCCACATGGAAAAGGGAGTAAAAATAGCAGCTAGATTGTAGGATTTACATAGAATCATGTTCTCCCTGTGCTAAGAAGTTCTCTGCCTGAAACTAAGCAATAGCTTCATAAAGTTGTCTCATCTGTCGTTACATGTTTTCCTGTCGTTCCTTCTACAGCACCTCACTGCTGCTCTCCTACTTTCTCAAACCAATGAGCTTCACAGTAATAATTTACTACCACATTATACCTCTTTCCCATCCTTTTCTCTTTATCATCAAGCAAGTCATTGCTGTTATCTACTCAGACTTAAAATGATGATATCCTCTTTGAGCAGAGTGCAACCCAGTTTTATGGGGTTTGGGATTAACATTTTATAATACAAGAAAGGTATGTCATAGAAACTCTCTAAATAGTATTTTCTCTGCATGCTTTAATTACAACATTTCAACTGTAAGGTTCTCCGCAAGTATAGAACTTACACTACTTTAGTAATAAAACTCTAAGAAACCTGCTTACAACAGAAAGATCTGATTGCATTGAACACCAAATGGCCCAAATAATGCAGTTCACCTATTGCTCTGATTTCATTGTGGCAATGTCACATAATGAATATAAATTCAGATGTATGGGTGCATAAAGTATAATCAGCATGTTATGGGATGAAATTTTCTTTAAATTATTCCAAAATAAAGGATGACACCCTCCCTAAAACCTAGAAAACATCAACAGCACCTAGAAAACTTCAGTAGATTGTGAAACTCTGATCAACTTTCCTTGTATCTTAACAAATTTTCAAGTATCTTGTCATCAACTCGAAGACTTCTGTCTGTTGAATCTATGATCTTCTATTAACCAGAGTTTGCCCATGAGTGTTCAAAATCCAGCCCATGTTCTTCCTTCTTCAAAATTCTTGCCAAGGAGATATTAGGAGTTACAGAAAAACTGACCTGCACTATAACAATAACCCACAAAAGACAGAACTCAATCTTCTAGGCATTATGTACACACATTACTCTATCAAAGATCAAAAAATACATGGAAAACAACATACTGCTTTTAGTCTCTTGCACCACTGGGAAATGGCTATGTGACATCCTAAGGACAAAGGGAAAACTGTTATACAGGGTAATTCACGGTGGTGATTTTCTTGCCTTACACAGAATCCATACCTAAGTAGTTCACTCTCTGGCATGGTTTATATCTTTATTTGGTGTAGCACAGCAGCTTCACCATAGGGTAATTCTCTAGTGTTTAGCTATCAAGGGATAGACATCCATCATATCCACTACTGCCTCCTGTATATATGGGAGCAGGGAACTCCATGTCCATTTGACATTGGGAGATCCAGTAGCTTCTGTGAGTCCTTCTGCTGAACACCATTACTACATGGAATTCCAAATACTTATATTCCCAAAGTGGGAAAAAAAAAACAAAACCAAACCCAACAAACCAAAGAAAACCCCTGTACTACATCTCACTGGGATGGAGTTAGGTTTCCTCATAGCATCCCATAAGGCTGCTGTGTTTTGGGTTTGTTTGGGTTGTAGGAATACCCTTCAGAACACCAGAATAGAAGGTAGGAATCCTCAGATCCAAGAGCAGGGAGAAGTAGGCTCTCAAACAGTTAAGTAATTCTAATCAGCTTTGTAAAATAAATTTAAAACACTTATTGTACAATTGGTTCTATGCTTTTTGGGGAATCTTGGAGAAAAATTAAAACAAAAGATGCAAAGTGTCTTTAAAAACAAAAAAGTTTTCTTGATTTTTCAACTCGGCCTCTAAGTTCCATACAGCTAGAAAAGCACTAATAGGGTAAGAAATGCAGTATTATTTCAGTATATAACATGTGTTAATGCTTAAGTGACTTGGGTCAGCCACAACTTCTCTCCCAGGACAAGTGCAGGTACATTCAAAACTACAGCATGTCAGATGTTCCACAGAATAATGCAGCCCATGCATAAAAGGCATATGCATGGAACGTTGTTTAAAACACTTTGCTTTCTCCTGCATTATTTCCTCTAGCTTATTATAGCAATCACCTGGAACATAAATCTGTCATCTTCACCATCTGTTCTTTTTTCTAAAGCAGCTCCCCATTGCCCTTGACTGTTGCTCTTGTATACAATTTTTTATCAAGCCTAATTGGAAACAGCATTGAAACCAACACTTAACCATCTTCCCAGGCCATGCTGGTTAACCCTTCTGCATCCAGAACAGTACTGAATATTGCACCCTCATGTGCAATCCTTTGTAAAACAACAGTTTCTCTCTTCAGTGCTGAACCAGACAGGCCCTCCTCACCCTTGGGACTACAGGATTATATAGTTGTCCCAAGCAGAAAAATTTAGAATTTCAAAGCTGCCATTTATGAACAGAAACAGAAGCATCCTACTGTATGGGGCTTTAAAAAGCTGACAAGAGAAAGCAGAATTTGGACCTTCATACCCATTGTATGTATCACAGTCACTTACTGTGATAGGTTGGGGGTTACGGGAAGAATTATGCTTTGGAAATAAAATAGGTTCAACCAGTAGGACTTACTTAGGAGTCCAGTCCCCCCTCCCATTTTAACTAACATTAACATTAGTTATGGCAGTGTTGCAGGGCAAACTGTGTTGTTTAGTTTAAAACAAATAAAAACACAGTAAGAGGATATATTTTACCCCAAAAATAATCTTAGGTTAAATGACTAGATAGTGAATAGTTCCCAGGGTGCACTGCAGGACACAGGGGAAGTAAAAACCAAGTTTGCTTTCATTTGTGCTCTATGGTTATATATCTAAATCTTTAAAAGCTTTAGATTTTGAACAGATGAAGTACTAAATAGTGTATTTAGAGAAATCTCACATGCCTTTAAAGCAGATGTTTCACAGTAGAAGTAAAATAAAGTCTCTTTCTACACAAAACATAGTTGCCCCTTTTTGGCATGAACCTTTTAATTCCTTGATGCAATCACACCTTTAAACTAATATCATTGTTATGTCTTCCTTCATTTAGAGTGTGTTTGACTATCAAATACCTTCCTAATTTTATAATTTCAAAGTGAGTTGTTGTGCAGCTACATATTATATCATCTTTTGTAACAGTAAATAAATCAATTGCTAACAAAAGCACAGAAATCAGTCAAGAAAATTCAAGTTCACTTCCATATGATTATGAAGTGCCTTAAAAATGACTCATAGAAACCAACTGGCTTTACAAAGTCAACATTAGATGTATTTCTAAACCACAAGTGCAGATAAGTCTATGACAATATCCTGCAGCAATTTATAGTTTCCCTCAACTGATGTATTACGTCACCTTTAAGCTATTCCTATACAAGTTTAAAGTTTAACTAATGACTAGAAAACTTTATTCACTTTCCTTTATTCACTTTCTTTAAATCACATTTTTCCCTCAAATCCCAAGTGTCAGATATTCTGAATGAAAAAAATATTTTTCAGTCAACGTAAGTATATTAAAATTAGAGCTACTGTGAGTCCAGCTTCCCACAGTACCTCCACAGCTCAGACTCTCTCTTTTTTAATGGATATTTGAACACTAAGAGAATGTGTGTGTTGAGGTTTAACCTTCAGTAGTGTCCCTGAGCAATAGAACAAACAGCCATGTAACTCTGGGGAAAAAAATGCAAATATTGAGGGGTACTAAGAGCTATAACTGTTGTAGATATTTAATATTCTTCTATCTTAAATGAGACAGAGGAGGGAACATAACACAAATATCTGATTCCTTACTTTAGTGCTCTAATCATTAGGTTACTCTTTAAGAAGGGTGACATTATATGATCACCAGTTACAACTTAAAACACAGCTTTGACAGTGTCTCGTGAATGAATCTCTTTCCAAAATGTTTAAGTATCCCTTTCTCTAGATAGTTAACATAAGATCTTGAACTCTACTCAGATACCTGCAGGTTACATCTTTTCAGTATTTATTTATATGTCTGTATTCATATATATACCCCCATATCACTCATCTAAATATGATTAAATATTTATTCAAGTTCTTCTTCTGAAGACTTGCTTTCACACATTCACATATTCAGCTTGCTCTTAACATGACATAGTGAATACTTGATGCAACAAACCCCGTGGTAATTCTGGTCACTTTTAGTTGAGTAGTCAAATGAACATAGCACATTTAAATGATGTTCATGTAGGCAGCAATTTACTTCTCAAACTTCCAGAAAACAGGGCAGAAGCCTAGACACAGACAGTGAAGTGAAGGCGGCTGTCTCCCTTTCCACAGCAGTTGTATGAAATTCAGAGTGAAAGTCCCATGCTTGTTTCCTTGTGTTTTCATGATTACTGTATTGAGTTCTGAGTCAGAACAAATGCTGAAACACAATGAATTCCTAATTTTCATGGGTTGTCTTCAGAATTATTGACTGGCCTGACCCAATGTCCGTGTAAATCTTGTGTGCTCCAAAAGAATTCTGCATACCTTTGTTCTCTTACCCAATCACAACACCCTTCATAAAAATAATTTAAAAAAATTTCTTTGTTATAAAAAAGGTATATTATCAAAACTATGAATACTCTTTAGCTAATAACAGCTTAGACTAGCTATTAGATTTTCATTAGTGATTTACATTCATCAGATAGAGGATCTGATTGTATTCTTCACAACAAACTACAGAAGCATTTATAAGAGGACCTCTGCCCAATAAATTATAGAAGTATCTATAAAAAGCTCTTTATCTGTTAGCTGCTTGATTCTGTTTCTGGGAGCAAAGATTCTCTTTGGTATACTTTGAGGTTTTTTTCCAACTTTCCAAATTCAAGTCTATAGAAACTTAGTTCTGTTGTTAACACTTAAATAAACAGCTGGTTATATATAAAGCTAAAAAGCAAGCAAGCAGTTAGTAGCTGTAAAGTTACCTTATTTTTATTAACATTTTTCATGTTTCTTCTTGAGTGTGTGAGCTGTTTAGGTTAAATGCACAACAGGTTTTCCCATTTCCTAGTTAAAACTAGCTATAACACTTCTTAAACTTGATAAATAATGCATAGCAAAGCAAGCTTATGGAGGGTGAATATTAATGGTAAGAATTAGAGCACAGAAACTAATCTATAGTCAGAGAACACCAGAGCAGAGAGTACTAAGTGACATAAGTAGGCTAATTGGATGCTTCTTGCAGGAACTTCTTTTCTGCAAACATTAGTCACCTGACAGATTTACTTGATGACTCTTGGCATGAGAAAGAAAATGCTCTTTTGTGTCAAAGTATCAGATCTGTGTCTTGACATCAAGAGGAATAAAAAAAAAGATACATCCAGTGCCTTAATAGTATATTATTTTTCTTACTAATTTATTTCAAGAATTAAAATAATTCTTCCTCAACTCACAATCTTTTTCTCATCCTTGACAAAGACTCAGATTGTCAGATTAAGGTAGTATTTAAGAAAATAAATACACAAGTTTCTCCCAACTATTCTGCTTTACAGCATCTTGATCAATGGCGGTACATGCTCTATGTGTCCTAGTTCAAGAACAGTATAGCTGCTGTCCTTCTCAAAGTTTGGAATCAGCTTTTGACTTGTGGATAAAAAAAAAACCACCACATGAAAATTAAGTAGCTGACAGCCATGTCTTTCTCAGCCCAAGGCACTATGGAAGTGTAGATCACTGCTAGTCAGTAGCTTGGTTTACCAATGTCTATCACTGAGTGCCTCTCTGGCCCATGAGTGATAACCTGAGTAGAGCACTCAAATCCCATCCAGTAAGAGACAGAGCATGAAAATAGGAGCAGCCAGATTTGACAGTCTATACCCAAAGTATTTCTTAACTAAAGGTAGGAAATGCCTTCAGCACAATTATTGGCAACTGGTCTAAAGGATCACCCACTCAGCCTGATCAAAGGCTAGAACCAAGGTGAGTCAGCAAAAAAATGTTGAGGCAAGACTTGAGTAATGAAATGTCAACATAAGGACGTGCCAGAAGTACAGCCATACTGTGCTACAGCTCTGTCAAACTTAAAAATCTATTAATTGTATGTTAGATAGAACTCAAATAACATGACTGGCAACTGCATGAAATTCAGAGAATTATAGCATTATATTTAATAGCTGCAAACCACCAACTCTTAATCTTACGCACAGCTATATTCTCTGTGGCATTCAAGGCTCTTCTGTTGTCAACAACTATTATAGAGGGAATGGAGAGCGTGTAAATCATGTTTACATTACTGGTACTCGTGAAGACTTCCCTTTAAAAGCCCTAATTAAAATAGGAAAGCAAGGTTGAGCCATAGAACCACCTCAGACTAGATTTATGGACAAAGCAGCTGTGCTGGCAAGTGTGTTCGTTTACTGAAAATCTCTGGATTGAAATTCAGTTACTTACACTTAAGCTTCTACTACTCTTTATATGCTAAGAGGTCTCTGAAATTCTCCAAAAGATAACACTTGTCCCTTTTGGACCAGCAGTCTGTTTGGTCAGGCAGGACACCCTTGGTATTCACAGTATATGCTTGAGATCAAGCTGTTTATCATCAAGCTAGTATAAAGTTAAGGCACAAACCCAGAGTAACAGTGAGCTGGCCAAAAAAATATTACCCTAGATATACTAGTTTCTAGCAAGATATACATAATCACATTTGTGATACTTTTGCTGATTTCAATAGAGCTCTCAATTAAGTGACTATAAGGTCAAGTGCTGTTGGATAACTTTCAGTAGCATTAGGGCAGTCTAGATAGAATTAACACTGTAGATAAATTATCCAGACTGGTTCTGGGTGCTAAACCTGTTAGAAGTCTTTGACAAGGACTTTACCACAGGGAAGCTATAAGTAAATAAAGCCATGGATAAAACTAAAAGTACATTAAATGCATTATTACATAGATAATGAATAGCTACCTCATTTCTCCTGCATGTGTTGATACCAAATGTGATACGTTGTCTAATCATTCTTTCAAAAGCACATCCCTCATTCATGCAGAGGTGCCTTTATCAAAGTCCGCAAATTAACAGCCTTATTAGCCAGCAGCTGCTAGCTGGTTTGGCATGAGCAGATATAGGTGAGTTAAGAAGAATGTGTCAGTATATTCTATGAAGACTGTTTGCCCTCCAGGCTCTGAACACAAGTTACACTAGATTATCAGTAAAATCTGTATTCCTGTAAACATTGTTTACACTTTTCAGACCTCAGTAGAGGGATAAGGAAAAAAAAAATTAAAAATCACTCCATCATGCTCCAAGCATTGCCTGTGTGGCACTCTTACCACAGTCAGCATAGACTTGCTTGAGAAACCCAACATGCAGGAATTAAGATCTTAAAGGTACTTCTCTGATGAAAAAGTGGATGAGGTTCAACCAAAACACACCCAAAAAAAACTCCCAAGAAAACCCCAACCCTCCAAACTGCACTCTGCAGCTCAATTTTTATTATTATTATTACAATTTTGTATTAAAAGTGAAATAGAATAGGTTGCTGAAGGTGATTTCATCCTGGAGACATCACTTTTGACAAACTTACTATTTACCATGCTGTAAAACTTATGTAGTATAGGCAGGATAACATTTCATGCTGGAGTAAACAAAAGTGGTAACAGGTTTTTTCCTTGCCAGGCACAGGAAGGGTGTAATGATTTCTCCCTCCTTCCACAACATGTTTGCATTTTGCATACCTCCATTAATTTCTGATGTATGGAACTTATCTTTTCACTTTTCAGCATGATTGCTATTTGGTCAGAGTGAGGAATAAGGAAAGATGTAGGAGCTCCTTTTCTTAGTAGTTTACTAACTGCAAAAATGTGAATTATGTATATGTGAGATGTTAACCCGTGGATACACATTTTTAGACAGAGGAAGACTCTTTCTTGAGCTTTTTTCTTCCTCCCTCTAGAAAGCTACCTTTTCTCCAAAGCATGCAAGACATGTATTTTCTGCTTTGTTTGGGGAGGGAGGGGGAGAGAATAAAGCAAACTATGTGGAAACGTTTCACATGTTTTGGATATAGATGACATTCAAGTGTGAAAAGCAAAGGACAGGTTACTGTTCTTTGTCAATTTTCCAAGAAAACAGACTTGATTTCACTGCACAATTCTGAGATACCATTGCCAAAACATTTTTCCCAAAGTACAGGAATGGGAATGAAGGTAATCTGCTCAATTCAGGGACGTCTTAAAGCACTGAAGTACAGTGAAATGCTAAGGCTGGCAGGCAGTCCCATCAGTGTTGATTATGATATGGATGAACTATTGTTTTCTGGATTTCCAAGCCCCCAAAACCCACAAGCAGCCTGACAGGCAGACTGGTTTTGTTATTTGGCATGGTTGTATACCACACACACTGAACCAGAGTGTGTTTAGGCCAAACCAGAAAAGGTTGTAGGTTTGAAAGATGAAACTAAGGCTGCCAAGGTGTCCAGTGGCAGTAAGTTTTGCAGTACATGGTTGCTACTGAGACATGCCCCCTCCCTCTCCAACTTTGGGGAGCCATTCAGATAATCCCAGGTTTTGGGCACAGCCTATTGCTGGTCATGACAATCTGCTGCTTTGGTTCATCAACCACTCCTGAGGTAAGACAACGTGCTGTTACCTCATGCCCAGCTCCCATCCAGCTTGCCCTAACATGGGCAGTTGGCTGGACCACCAGGAGCAGGCAGTTCCTTGCTCTCTCTCATTAACTTTGCATTTCACTAGGCACTGACTGCAACCCCATTTTAACGTGCATTGATAACTCCATTGTACACTTCCGTAGCTGAACAACATTTCTCCTGAATCTTTGCTTCCTTCCTTATTCGCAGGCTGAGAAGACATTAAAACCAGACTTTCAAGATGGTTGCTGTTGGAGGAACTATGGGAAGACATGACATGGGCCAGAACTGCCTGACAGATACAGGCTCCCACTGAGCACAAGTGGGTGTGCAGGGTTAGCAGTCAAAAATGAAGTCAATTCTGATCACTGTGTCCTCCAGAGATAGAGCTGTTGGAGGAAGCACAGGAAAAGCAGCTGGCTTTCATAATTTTTTGGCAAGATAGATGGCCACATGAACATTAACAATTGTTATGATATTTCTCATGCCTGTATCCTAGTAAGAGAACTAACTTAAGAGTTAAGATCTCATTACATAGTCTTCTCGACCTAGCTGTCAATGAAGTAATTGATTTATGCTGTATGTAGCTGGTTTTGCAAATAAATAAGTCTACTTCTCCAACAGAATTAAACTGTGTTCTAATTCCTCATACAATAATGAGGAGAGCAAACATTATTTGAAACATAGAATATATTTCATTAATTGAGGTCTTTCCCAGCACTTACTCAGATTTTAGAATTTGTGAGCACAGAACATTTTAAGTGCAGGTTAAAATGATTTTTAGCCACTAACTGTTACAAGTGGGTGCTCTATACATCATATTGACAACTTAAATCTCCAAAGTATAAATGTCAAAGACCTTTGCCCTGCCTAAAAGCAACTTGCTGGATAAAACCAGGGTATTTCAATTAAGGATGAATGTGCAATTACTTTAAGGAAGAATAAAACCAAGCTGTCCATTAGGAATATATGAGCAGCTGTTTAAGAAAAAAAACCCATACTGTCTGTTCATTCAATTAGCTCCTAACCTTGAAGGCCACAGATCATTTCATTTGTCACCACATCGATTAGGCAGCTTTACATTTTGAGAGTGTTTCTGTGCCATTAGGTTATTAGATCTGGCTAATTTGTTTTCCTAAAATTACATTAATACATTTGACACACTAGCCAATTAAGAAAGTTAGAAGATTTGTATCAAACCCTTTCTATAAGTGTAACAGATTATTGTTATCAAAACATTAATTCAGAGAGAAAATATGTATTTTTTCCAACATATAGCATACAATAAAAAATTTTAAAACTAGAAGTTGTCATCTTCAAGCTGCTATGAAATTACAACGTAAAACATTAAGCAAACACTCATCTCAAAATTATAAGCAATCTTTTAAGTACAAAAGCCCTGCATTTACTATTTTAAAGTGGTTTTGAACCATATTTCTCGTCCAAACAATAAAGCAATCTGCACATCTATTACTAGCTTGAATAGGGATATAACAACACAAACAAGATATTTTCACAAAGCCAGGTTTAAAGTATTTAAAAGATCAATTTTTTTTTCCACATAAATTAAACAGATACTGCAATATCTAAACTTACAGATAAAATTTATCTGTAAATTTTATTTGCAGAAAATGAACCAGAAATGCTTCCTTATTTTGTCATCAGGTGTATAAGAGGGAGCATTCTCTTACCTTAGTCAAAGATGCTTGCTTCTGACTGACTGGAACAATTTCACTTGCATCCTAGTAAACTCTTGAGCAGTAATCTTGTTATGTGTCTACAGCAGTTTCATGGGGGTGGGACTTCGGTGTAATAAGGAATTCACAAGGGACTCTTCCCTTTCAAAGAATGCTGCTGCAGACAAGGAAACCACTCTAGGCTGACACAGGGAGTGAGTAGGTGTACATACATAAAATAACTTGGATGCAATTTTTTCCTAGATGGGAAAGCTTTGACAAATAAGATGAAAATTGCAGTATGCTCTACAGGGAAAGTGTATGCTTATATGTGTACACAGATACAGTTTTATACATATAAACAGGAGAGTCACAAAAGGTAAATGAGAATTTTTTTTTATATAGTCTACATGGGTGTGGCAAAACAGCGTGACTGGGTCTATTAGTGATTTTAACCATTTAATCTGAGGGGCAGAAACCCAAAGTCAAGCAAGTCAATCATTAAAAAAAAAAAGGTTGTTTCTTAATGCTAAATGTGAACTACATAAAAAGCAGATGCACATCCGCTCCACTGTCAATCAGTAATTTCCCCTGTACAATGGGAGCACAGATCTAATGAAGCTCAGTAATATGTTAACCCAATAACGTCAAAAATAGCTTCCTACAAGCTCTCTGACAAAGAGTGGTGATGTTTATAGTGATTATTACTAAGATTTATGGACAAAACCACCTTGGAGTGTATATGTGGCCACTTAAAATAATAGACAACAAGAATGAGAGCAAATTGATATGTCTGCTGAAAGTGAGACATATCTAGCAAGGCTATATCAGTGAATGCAACAAAGGGTGAAGTGTCCCAATATTCAACCAACCACTTTAGTGGAGCTGTCAGATGGTCATACGAGCTCATTATGGGACTAAGTGAACATATCAGCTTTACGAAATCATCCAGTACTTCCCTTTCCTTATTTACAGTTAAAAAGTGAAACGAAAATTTATGTCTAGATCTAAACCCAGTGCAAAACCAGCAAGTTAAAAATAGGACTTTGATACATTTTAGATACCCAAATTAAAAGAACCCCCCACAAGCCTTAGCTGACATCTAAATCTGGAGAACCTCTAAAGGAATCAAAATAGACTTCCCTACATACCTTTAGATACACTTTTGTATCTAAAAGCAAGGTTGAGAATTTTGCCACCTAGATCCATTAAAATGCAAAAGTGGACCAGAAAATAGCAGTTCCTTTCCCTAAGTACTTCAAGAGATTCCATTTTTCTTGGTACTCATAGCTTTCTTGTTAACTACCTCACAAGAGGTACACACAACCACATCTTTCTTCTGTATTAATTCTAGCATTCATCCAGGGTGTGGAAGACAAATTCAACTCCATTCCCTTCACATGCAACCTGCATTTTCCAACTCCATGCAAGTGTTCTAACCAGTGTTGGTCTGTGTGTTTACCACATCTTCTTTTGAAATGTCCCAATGAGGGTACAATGCTCAAGCATATGAGCTACTTAAGGCAAAACAGGAGAATTAGCATCCTTCTAGAAAGTTCAAACAGGAACATAACCTGAATAGCAAGTAGTGACCTAATCTAGGGCAGAATTTTGAGGATTTTATTTCAAGAGAAATGAAAAGAATTTAGAGTTGCTTAACTCAGAGGGCAGAAGGTGAATGAAGAGCAGGGAGAGAAGAGAATGATGATATTTCACTATGTCAAAAGCAAAACCAGAGGTGTTCCCCATCTTCACAATAGATAGTATAACTAGCAATGAGTTTACATTACATGAAAAAAGATTTTTTTTTTTTTTGGATCTACCAATAAAGATGGAGACTCTGTAGTCTTCCATCTTGCCAGGGAGTCTTTAAGAACAAGTTTTTAAAAAGTGTCATAAATAAACTAGAGACATGATTTTGTATTGGAAGTGTAAAATATTTTTATCCAAAGCACAAGTATACTTGAGCTTGTAAAAGAGTTCAAAAGTATTTCTGATAGGAATTATTTACATCAATAGAGGTATGAATGTCATCCTGCTAATGAGAAGTCTAAAAGACATAACACTAATTTCTCATTTCAATTCAATTTTAAATATATTCTTGCTTCATTCATTTAAAAGCCTTTACCTTCAATTTAGAACAGGTAAAATAATATCTATTTATCTAAATTAAACTTGTTTCTTTCCCAATTTGATACTGAAGTACAGAGCATTTGAGACTGCTTTTCATAGCTGTAAGAAAACCTATGTGTGTGTTGTACTAAACTCTTCCAAGTACTTTGGTTCTGCTCTTTGTGTGAAGTAATTGCAACCTAGTACATCTTAGAACTTAATTATTCTGGCCTAACAGACTAATTTTACTTAAGACCTCCTTTTATTGATCTACTATGCAGTTGAAATGTTATTTCACCTTCTGGCTTCTGCATTGCTTGTATTAAATTACTGTCTAACTCTTTTTCATCTACTTTAAAAATTACTTTCTGGAAAACTGAAACCAGACAGCAAAAGTATTGTCTTTTAAGTAAAGAAGTTACATACTTTGCTACTGTTAGATACCCAAGCTTGCAGTTACATTTATGCTTTTTGATAACTGTTACTAGCCAGTAACAGGTACAAGTCCGCTGTACAGCTGTTCTTTAACCACATTAAAAACACATAGTGTTACATAGTGTTTTGTAAGTGGAAAGTGTCCTTTGGTAAAGGAAATTAAGTTTCATAAAATGCCATCTTTGTGCAAACACTGATTTGATTTACTAGTATTGAGTCGGAGAACTGTAACCAGTGTTTAGCAATACCTGCACATCATCAAACTAATGAATGCTTCAGTGCAAGACACAAAGCACTTCAGATATTGGAAGGTGCATTTCATCTACAAGCCATAAACAGAGACTCCAGCTGTCAGAAGTATGTCTGAGTAGAATCATAGTTCAGTGGCATTTAACACAAATAAGATAATATCTCACATCAGTGTTTTCTATTCTTTTGGTCACCTGACATCATGCATGGAGCTCCCCATGAATTTTGTATTTCAATAAAATATGGATGACATGTAGTGTCTATCACTTTTTGCTCTGGCTTCTGCATGTAGTCAGTTGTTCTGATCAGTAAGAAAAGAACAGCGCTCTCACCACCTCTCCAGAGAAACACATATCACCACTAGCACACATCACAAATTTTCTTCAGATTTCCTTGTAACAAGGGCTGTCAAAACAGAACTGGGGACAGCCCTCTGCAGAGTCACCTTAGTGTATCTAACTTAAAGACTGCAGAGCTGTAGAGGTATTTTTGAGAAAGCCTATTTAAAAATGCCATCCTGTAACAAATACCCTGAAAAATGTTTTTATTGCAGAGGTTTGGGTATAAAGGACACCTAGCCTAATTTATAAAGTCTGGAGAGGCTAGCTTAACACATTTACTATAAACCTAACTTGCCATAAAACAGTAATTTCAGAAAGTGATATAATTGTAGGTAAGAAAAAATGGAAAATACGTACAAGAGATCTATATGTTGGAAGCAGACAGGAATTCAAACATTATCACACAAGTACTGTAAGCAGCAACAAGAGAAGTTTAGCAAAAGCTTATGCTTTTTCCAGTTGACTTTCACAACCAACTGTGTTATTAATTAATGCCAGCCTAGGATTCTTAGAAACTTCAAGGAAAATACTTGGTTTGCTTTCTACAGTTTTCTCTGGAGATGCATCACTGCACTAGTGCACTACTTAGAACTTTGGGAAGCAGTTGGTTCAGCATGCTACTAAGCACACAGTTTAAATGTTACAGTGTTTATGTCAATACAATTCTTAATGTATTCCTGTTGCTAGGATAAGTTTGTTTACAGCTTGTGGATGAAGTCATTCTCATACATTTTTCTGAGGATACCCTGTTTTTACACTGACTAAATAGTTTCCTCTAACCTCCTTGCCCTGTACGCGTGGGCAGTGCTTCCTCTCTTCGGATCACATGCAGTACTTCAATGGCAGCATCAGTCTTTGCCAACACCAAGAGCATTGCGCTGGCATCCTATTTATACCACAAGCAAAATAATTGCAACTCTGATCTTCTGAAAAATAGGTACTGAAATGGAAGCAACCCAATACACATTAATGAGACTACTTCTACAAAGGAGTTTAGCCTTTTGATTTTCTTCTTTTAAGCATCAATTGCTTTGGAAGTTTTCCTTTCTTACCAACCCAAAAGGAAAGCACATTAGGTTACAGACTGGTAGAGAAATAAATAAGGGAAAAAAAGCTGTATCTTCAGTACCGCTGGTGAATAATGAATTAGATAAAATATTGATGAGCAAAAGTATCTTCACTTATTTATTTAGAACTCTGACTTTGGCTGGTTAAGTTACCTATGGTGTTTGCACAAAGGTGACATTTGGTTATACCAGTTACATTTCTTTTAATTATATCACTTAACATTTCAACAGAGAATTGCTTCACTTCTCATTGCAATAAGTAGGACAACCATCATGCTCAAAATAATGTTAAAGTACCTTCCAGAAAAGCATCCTCACTACCCTATTCTACACAGTACATGCTGACAAATAAGGTAGTAAAGGACAAAAATATAGGGGAGTTCAAATCTCTTCTGATGACTTATTCTACTTTTTTTTTTGGTTAAGTTATTTATTCATTAGGACATGAACCAGAATGCAAGTGAGAACTGTCAGGTTCAGATAAGAAATAATTTGTACGTATTAAATTATTTTTACACAACACCCCAGTGTTATCCAAAAGAACAAACTTATTTCAAAATGTTTAAAAGTCTGTGTATTAAAACATTTGGCTGAGCGGACCCCAGTTCAAAAGATCTATTTTGGAGAGATATCAGAACATAGGTTTCTTGTTTTATCCCTCAATGATGACCAGAATAGACATTAAGTATTTTTGTGGGCAAGAGATACAGAACATAGCAAGAATGATCTCTCCGAGAAATTGAGACTTGGGAAGTTCGAACTAAAATTTAGAAACAGCTTTTTCCTTCAAGGGGGTGATGAAACTCTGACACAAGTTACCCAAGGACAGTCTCCACCCTTGAAGTTTAAAACTCTGCTGGACAACGGGCTCAAGTTTAGGCAGCATGTCCAATATTTCCTTTTTCTTTTGCTGTCCAGTCTTATATGTAGTTTTATTAATGATGTATTACATTATTAATGAAGAATAAGTAACTCTTAACTCAGACAGGTTTAGGACACACATTTCAAATATTATACCTACAGAGCTATAGAGTTGGTCCAGTTGTAGGACCACTTATATGGAGGGAAAACCTGATTGTCCTCAGGTTATTGTTTTCCTAGTTTACATCTTCTAGGTGACCAGCACTGGAAACCTTTGCCTCTCAGCCTAGTTCTTAGACATAGGTCATGTTGCAGAATACAGACTAGCATCCAGGTCATCTGTTGAGTTGAAACTTCATACAAGAGTAGGAGGAAAGATACTTCTGTGTGTTATGGAGACAGAGATTACACTCAAGAGAACCTATTTTCCTTTCCGAAATCAAGATATGGTTTCCACATGCCTATAGGCAGTACAACTAAGGATGAAGAACTGTAATTATTAGGTAAAGTTATGACCCTGTACTATCGATAAGGGCTTTAGCACTGATTTGAACAAATCCAGGTTTTCAACCATCATGTTGCATTAGATTATTTCTTCTTAAAGGAACTCAAAACACTCCCACCAAAAGCCACAAAAAAATCCCCACCCACCTGCACTGCCCACAGAGAAACAACCAAACACCACCACCCTGAGACACAGGTAAATTGAATAGTTATTTTATGGAATAAATCAAAACACATAACTATGTGCCAGAAGTAAGAATGGACCGAAATTTTGTTGTCTTGCTTCAAAAAACATTGCAAAGTGTTCCCTGCAACTCTTGATACTGCTGAATTTATTGAATTTCTCACGAATAACTATGTGGATTATAAATTACTTTCACTTTGATATTCATAGACTGATATCAAAATACAACATTCCGTGAGTTTCCTGTTTCCCATGACTTCCATCTGAAATCTTATACTGACCTTTGAGAAGGGGATTTTTTTTTTCCTCTTAGTTTCTGTGAAAATGAATGTAGCCAATAATCAGAATTAAGACCAATGTTTAAAGACTATTTTGTTAGTCTTCCATACTTTTGTGTGGGTTATTTTTTCCCCCTCCTTTTCCTCTAATGCTTCTTTATTCTTTTGCTCATATTCAGATGCATTTATTTTGTATTACTTACAAGTTCAGTTTTTACCATCTTTGTACAAAAGCTCTTCAAATATTTATAAGTTATTATGGCCTGGTTTACTTGCTTCTAGTTTTTATCTCTTCATTTATTATTCTGACAGGTTTCAATTTGTGTGAATGTAATGTTTAAAAAAATAAACTTTTAAAGATACTGTATATAACAGTTATTCTGAAGGCTGGGAGAAGATAACTGAATTAAGACAAAACATTAAATCCTTAAAATTAGTTTAAAAATTAATTAAAACTGATTTTATTTGGTGAAACAATATTTTTCTAGCACATAAAATACTATTTTGTTAAGCTATTTATCACAAATAATTACAACACCAAGTTCTCCTTCTAAAGATTCTGACTCAAAGCAATATAGGTGCTCAAGGCTAATGTTGCTGCAACTATTTTAAAACCAACAAACGTAGTAGATAAAACTTTACCCTTACATGAAGAAAATAAAAGACTAGGACCTAATTTATTCTCGACACAGATTATAAAACAGAAGACGAAGCTTTCAAAAAACACACATTCTTACCAGTCAAGGCAAAGTGTCAATGGGTTTTCATCACATTTTCTTTAAATGTTAGAGCAAACAGGTATTCCCAAAAGGCAATTAATAAGTAGTGAGAGCCCATATTACTCCAATGAAGACATGTGACACACTATCACCTCTCTCTGAATTTTGGGAGAGGAAATTAGCAGAATTTCATAATATATTTAGGTATATACATACACACTCAGCAAGTATTTCCATTTATTTTTTAATTCAAGTTATCAACTTGGTTTTTCGGGGGGGGGGGAAGAAAAACCCAGGGGGTGTGGTGAATACAATACACAGAGAAAAGTTGCATGATGAAAGCTTGCATCTTAAACAAGAAGAATCACATTAAACTGAGTATTCATTTCTTGTTTTCATTTTCCTTTATTCTCTCCTGCACCCCCACTAGTTTGCAGGCATGGGAATTTTATGGGTTTATTTATTTATTTACCAAAAAGTCCAGGACAGTTTTAATAGAGTTGATCTGAAATCAATGTTACTTTTTTTGATGGCAAAATAAACAAACACTGAAGAAAAAAAATAAAAGTGCTAGTCTTACATTTGGGATCAGTTCTTCTGCTCTTATACTTTTTCAACAAAGCATCAAAGTAGTTGCCTGCAATGACATTTCAAGCTTAGGTAGGTGGGGTGTTGTTTTTTTTTTTGTTTGCCTAGTTTTAAGTATAGAAGCCCCAGAGTCTCAGAATTATGTGAGCACAGCACTAAGGGGGGAATTAACAAACCCTGAAGTTCAAACCATTGATCTACATAAATCCACTGCCAGGAAAGCCATGGTGAGAGGCTGAAGAGAGGCTGTTCATCTCTTCACGGCAGGATATGAGATATTCAGGCAGACTTGCTGCAGTGCTAGAGCTGCAAAGTGCACAGGGCAGAATGTGCAGTAGCACGGAAGGAAATAATCAGTTATAATGTAGTGCCAAAGTATAAGGCCATGATCCCACATTAGTTACAGCTCATCACAAGTAGAGAGCCACATAGGACTCATGTCATCCATGTTATTCTCATTGGTTTTTTTTAAAAAAATAAGTAGGATATCAGTAAAGAAACCAACACAAAACCCAAAAAAGAAGAATGTTTGATTTCTTTGGTATGCTAAGAAGTCAGACTTGAGGCTAGAAATAGCAGGTCTGGTGTTTTCTCCCACCCCCCTCCCTATTTCTTGAACCCAGAATTGAGTCATTTCACAACAGTACATAAAATAAATAATTCTATTAAAGGTACAATTTCAGGTGCCCTACAATGAACTCCATGGTAACATGACATCTTGTAACTTCAGGGCTTGTGACACAATCAATGAAGCAAGCAAGACAAGGAGCATAAGTGATAGTGTAGAAAGATAAGGAAGTATTTTTAGTTACATGAACTGTAATAAAATTTATTCCGCACCTATTTGGCCAGCATATTCTAATTAAAGTTTACTCGGATTTGTGTGCAAATGCATATCTAAACATTATCCATACGGCTGCATTGTTAATGGCTCTGCTGTTTATTCCAAACTTATTTTCACACAGCTCTGTACAGTGCTTCCTCTTCCCAAGGGAGTGGTGCTTACCAGATGGTATTTACATGTACACCTCATGCCTAGATTTCAGTAGTTTTTCCACAACCCTGTTTTCAAGTGTCAGAAAAAGTTTAAACATATCACCACACACAGCTATGTTTATGTCACAGGATTCTGAAGCAGAAAGGGAAATATGAAGTTACTACAGGTTTCTAATAAGAAAAGTACACCACAAGTACAGGAGTGGAGAGAAATTTTCAGATGTTTCTCATGTCCCTTGTGACGACACTGTCAGGTCTTCCTAGCTTCTATCCCAGGACATGGTATTCTATTTGGTATTACTAGAAAAGATCTTGTAGTCTAATCGGAATATACTTTCTTTGATTCCAGACTAGAGAGATCATTAAGCATGCAGTGTTTCTTTTGTGACTAAACACCTTGCCACATAGCCTGAAATAATCGGTATTGTTCTGAAGATTTTGAAAAGTCACAACAGATTAGTATTTTCTAACTGATGCTGTTAACACATATTTAGGTTCCTTGCAAACAAGTTTTAAGGTAAATATTTTTAAAAATAGCTATTCTGAGTCCTTCTAAGTATACAGGTACAGCAAAAATGTAACCCAGAGGAGAGGAGCTTGTTCAGAAGAAAAATGCAAAAGGTATTTTCAGCAATAGTTTTTGAGAAGATTCAGTTGTTGGTATTTGTTTGGGGTTTAGTCTTAAACCTTATTATATACATCCTGCCAAATATCTGTCTTACATCACTTTCATGTGGCAAACCAAGGATATAAACTCATAGTTACATTGGATATTGAGAAAATGCATGTTGAGGTGCAGTTGAATAGGGTCTAGATCTTCAGGTCATAGTAAACCAGACTATTCCAACATCAAAAAATTTTGTAGTATATCTTAATGTTAGCACTTCTTTAATCCAATCACCTTCCTTCAAATGTCAGTTATGCAAGGTATGAGAAATAGCCTGTTTTAATCATATCTGTTAAATTCCTGTTGTATAGAACTGTTTTCCAGAGGACTTAAATATATATTTACCAGTACGTTTTGAGAAGGCAGTCAAAACATTGAAAGCTTTATATTGAAGCTATTAAGCACCTTGGAAAGCCACTCAAGAAGATGGGAAGAGTTGTCTATACAAGCCAGAAGAAGCATTAAACATTCTGGGACAGGCCCTATCAGCATTAAAAAGTGTTATAACAAAATGCCTTCTTATCATGTTAAGACAGAGTTTAAGAACCAAACCAAGATGACTTTATTCTTGTGTCCACCCCTACAGTGGCTCCTTATCTTCTTTTCCATAGAACAGCTTAAATCCTCCAGTCCTGTGTGTAATGGAAAACAAAAATGATACCCAGTGCTTAGCCAGCACTCTGCAATCACCATTTGTTTTGTCAGGGCATAAAGAGCATTTCCAAGACACCCACTGACACCTGACAGATAACAATAACTGGAGCAAATGTTAGACAGCACCTGACACTCCAGCTCCCAGAAATAGAACCTGACTCATGTAACTCTTGTATGAGTAATGTTACTTTTAATCACATAGTAGTAATTTTTACAACTTCCTTTTTTAAAGGACATCTATCTACAGCTATTGGAAACAATCACCATTGGAGAACTATGGCAACTTCGCATCTCTCACAGATTAACATCAACAGGATCACAGCATGCTGTGCATTGTTAATCTTTTCATATTGGATCGGCATATTTGTTATTTGAAGACAAACTAAACCATTCTTTGACACTCAACTACCACCAGTTACATTCGTCCAAAGTCAGCAATTCTGCAAGTTGTAAGTAACAGGTAAGCAGGCAATTACTGCTGTTCTAGCAAATTGTTTAAAAAAAAAATCATATTTGACGAATTATGAAGGAATATCTAAACTAAATTGTCCTTGGCATCTGCCCCGCCCCTGCCGGCTTCTTGTTTCTGGCCAGCACTGTAGAACACCTAATACAAATCAAAAGATGTGATTCTTCCTCTCCAGCATCACAATGAAGTACTAGGTAAGAAAGTCTCATTTATACAGTCACTTTATAATTTCATTCCATTAGTAGTGCTTTCATGGGAACAGAGAGTCTGCTAGTCACACAGATGTAATCATGGCTCACCTCTCAAGAGCTGCACTACCTGCAGTTGTCATTAACTGAAGGTCAAGTTAAAAATGGGAATTGTTATAACCAAAACACAATGTGTTTGTATTTTTCATCTACACCAGAAAAAAGAGAATTCTCTCTTACAAAGAATAGTCTTATTGTCTTTTATCATTTCTCTCTAAAGACTGTCTTGAATGACTTAAAAATGGATTTTTTTTCCCCCTCTAACAATGCTATACTTGTTTCTTGCCTTTCAGTTGACATCCCTTTATACTGTTGTGTTCCATAGAACAATAGAGCCACTTGTAGAAATGAAATGAGTCACAAACCACGTGTGACTTGGGGCATGTAAGGCAGAACTGACTACATCGCTTTGTCTCAGCTGCCAAAGGGTGTAACTAAATCATGTTTGTTTACTTCTTGAATTCAAAAATTTGCTGTTGATCCAAAATTATTTTTCAAACATTTTATATAATGTGTAAAGTTGCTCATAACTTACCAGTGCTAACTTGCCATTTGGTTAGCCCTAATGCTTGCATGATACAAGACACTGTTCATGGATTGATTAATCATCTCATAACACAAAGGTAGCAAATCTCCCTACTAGATCAGCAGTTAAAGATTATTGTCTGTCTAAAACCAAGTTGGCTGCCCACACACCTACATAGGTGGGCAAGTAACTGGAAATCCAGTTTTATTGCATTTCCTTCCTTGCTGACCTTCTTCCTACTCTTTCAGGAAGTCATCCTGGGACTAAGAGTTGTAACTAAATAACTGGAGGATTTTTTTCCTCATCTGTTGTGGCTAAAAACTTGACCAGAATCTTCCAAACCTTTCTAGGCTCACTCCCCCTTAAGTGTTAGAGCACATGCCTTTTATACACTGCTAATTACATGGTGGCAGCCTGAAGCATTCCCACTCATATCGAGTACTGGCTTGGAAAAAAACAACAGAACAAATAAACATGAGAAATATTTTGTCTAGCTAATAAGTTGGAAACTAAGTGCTATAGGTGAGGAGAAAGGAAGAAAGCAGTCTGAGCAGAAATTAAATATCCAAAGGGAAACCTATGTTTCCTGTCATTCCGTGCCTACATGAAGCTTACGTTGCTCCCAGAGCAACCCAAGATTTCCTTCCTGAATTCTATAAACTGGGAGCAACAGCACTCATGAGTGTTTCTCCCAGTACCATCCAATTATTCAAATCCCATATTCTCAAAATACTTCTGAACTTGAGTCTAAAAAGATGAGAACGAGCACCATTAAATGATCTACCAAAGATCAGAATACAAGAGTATTCTTGTTCCTCAAAGAATTCTAGCATAACACTTCTCTGTCAAAGTGGCAAGGCATGGGTCATCCAACACAAAAGCTTTCACGGAGCAGTTCTGTTGGTTAAGGTTCAGGTGAATTTTAGGTCATATTTGTACACATATTCCCCCAGTTCTAGTTAGAGATAATTGTGTTGAAAAGGTATTGTAATGAAATTGTACCAGAAGATGCTTGGAAATCATCTGTTATCATCGCCTTATCACACTGACAATATGAGAAATTACCATTCTTGTTGCCCTCTTGTCCTCAAGTTAAGCTTCTAACTTCATAATCTTTCCTCAGCCAAAATAAGCAAGTCTGAAGTGATCATAAATCTGAAGGCTGAGATTTAACAGTGGAATAGTGCAGAAAAAGAATTCTCCATGATGCAAACACGAACACAGAACTGAGTGCCTTTCAGTTCAAGTTGCAGAAGTTGTGACAGCAAGAAGGTGACTTTCTAAGTCCCCGTAACTAGTTACATGCATGCTCTTTGCCACCTCCTGCTGTTAAATATAATAGTAGGACACGAACCTGATGCATCACATTTTGCAGGCTGGGTGGTCTAGGAGCATCCAGAGTTACCACAGCTCAACTGGTAGGCACTTAAGCTACACAAATGCACATCTGTATGAATGTATCACCACATCCAAGCTGTCAGAAAGAATGTAGTTCTTTGACTGATTATTTCAATTATATTTTTCCTAATATCCACCAGGCATGTAGGTCTGGTGGATAATAAGAAATTTCTTATTACAAATAAGAGATATTCACATTTATTACTACAAACCTTACCTTCAGGAAATTTCACAAGTAACTAAATGCCTAGAGCAAAGCAATTGGAAAGTTGGACACAAGTATGTGTAAACTAAGAGATCAATAAAAGATTGGTTTGGAGTTTGTTGTTGGGGTTTTTTTTCTCTACTGAGGTCTGTTTCAACATCATTTTCAGATTATACAGATACAAACATATCTAACTGTATTAGAAAGAAACAAGTAATTCCAAAGTGTTCCTTCATACCAGTGTTCATGGAATTTGCAGTTGAGATTCATTGCAGAAAGACCTTAAAAATCATTTTCTTAGAAAACAGCATTTTGGTCACTAACTTATATAAGCTGGTGTGATTTGCCAAACTAGATGGAGTTATGTTATTTTGTTTCTAAAGTTTTTCAGACATTATTCTGACCAAATGATATTATGTACACTTTATTCCAGTAAGACTTTGGAAAACAAAACATCAGAAAACTCAGTATTTCTTGTCTAATAAGTCTAGTCATTCATAAGATAGAGATGTCCAGAAAAAAAGATTAGTATCAGCTATAAAGATGATATCAAAGTTATGAAGCTCTAGGTTATGATTCCCTAAGGAAGGCTCAAGAATTGTACTGAATTACTAGATATAGCACTGAAGTGTGAAAGCTTAAAAAAAAAAAAGTCAGCTGGGAACTATTAGCCCTTCTCCCGCCCCACAGTTTCTCTGCACAGTTATCCCTTCTAGATGAGCTTAGGTTAATTAAATAGGCCAAACTCAAAGCATTATTTTTTTTTTTACAAGCACATATTTATAAAATAGATGCTCAGATTCCTTCAAAAGTAGAACTGTTTTAGTTAATAATTCATGTTTGTTTTGATGCTGAAGCATTAGCTCTAACAGCAGAGTCACTTAAACTGCATCTACAACCTAAGAAACAGCAGAACACGTGTGCCAGTCACTTCCTTGGTCTGGCAGCAGTCACAGGCAAAAGGAAATAAAAAGAAGTGATGCAATTTCAGAAGGAGACCTACTCTTTCGCTGTGGCTAGGAGCAGACAGAATCATTTCACAGCACAGGATGAATCACTAACAGCCCCTGACTCTATGTGGGGGGCAGGGATGGGGTGTGGGTGGGGACGGGAAAGTGAAAAGGAAACCCCCTTCCTCCCCCCTCTCCAAAACAGATTTACTTGTCCCCACCTTTCTCATGTCTTGCAGACTTTAAAGGGATTCGTTTATTGTTGCTGGCTTGGAAACATTTAAAGAGCTTTGACTGTTAAAAGCCTGAAACAAGAAAGTAGAACAAGCAGCGACATCGTGTGGCACGGTTGCTGCAACACCACTTTTGAAAGTCCCTGTTAGAAATCTTAAGCAGCCTGTTTTTAAGGCCTGTGAATTTTCGATTTTTTACTCTAACCTATTAATAGTTAAAGCAGGACACAAAGTGGAAACACTACTTTTTGTCTTCTTAAGGTATTCTTAAATGAATTAAAACTCACATAACCACATTTCACATTAGGAACAGATTTAACTAACAACTTTAAAAAGACTAAGACTAGAACCTAGCAAGTTTTCTGAAGCACTTACAAAGCTTTCTCTTCTGAACCCATCACAGCATCTATGAAGTCACAGAAAATCCACATCCAGTGGTTAAAAAAAAAAATGTGTAAGCCACTTGTATATTTTCCCAAATCCTCCTTCCCTCTTTGGAAGCCACCATTAAGTTGAAGTTCAGATTTTAATTATTCTGTGTGTCTCTCCTTTTTAGTTGCCTTTGAGTGACACTTGTATCACTAGAATGCTACAGTTTGTGAAAGATGTTTAGCATTGCTGTGAGCTTGGTCTTCAAAACACACACTCTATTTTTACAAAGCCTATCTTGTTCTTTAAACAATGTTAATCTATAAAATGAGATACAAGTTTACAATTTTCAGTCTTTTTTTACAGGAAATATTCCATAGGGTTATAGGGTCTGTCAGATATGTAGCCAGTGTGACAAAGGCCATATTTATAGCTTGAAATCTCCTAGGACACCATAGTACTCAGATAATACCCAGGTGGGTAGTTAGCAACTGAAGAAAAATGCTCATACTTCCTAGGACTGCAGAATCATACTGTGCACAAGGAAAGATAATGCATAGGGGACTTTTATTATTTGACAGCAGATGAAAGCGGTTTATTCATTAAGTTCACAAGTCCTGGGCAAGATATTTTCTTGGTAGTTCACAGTGTGCACACAGCTGGATTTTGAGTGCTGAGAAAACCATATTTGCTAGTGACGAATCTTTTTTTTCTCTCCCCAGTATCACCAAACTTGCTAACTGCCAACCTAAAATTCAAACTGTGCTTTCTGGAGGGCATGTGCACAAGCAGTTTTAAGGAAAGAACAAATACACACAAAAAAAAGAAAGAGAGTCTTAAAAAGTACTACTTCACTGATAGCTTTCTGAACAGCAACTGGCACAGGGGTGAAAAGACAAAGTTGAAACAGGCTAATGAGAAAGTGACATTAGGAGACACGTGACATGTCTTTGGCTTCACGCTGGAAAGCTTATTTCATTCATTGCATTATGTGAAGCTATGCCTGTGCTATTTGTCAGTATAATCCAAGATAAAGAATAATCTTCAGAGAATTCATATACAGCATGAACCAAATAGAATGTTCCTGTTTCTCAATGAGCTATACTGTGTGTATATTATATACACATATAATAGAGAATTGTTTCTTCTCTACAATGCTATTTTCTCCTAAAGATCAGACAGCCATCTATTGCTGTCACCTGTGTTTTCCATATCCCTATGATTTTCCATGGAATTGCTAGTTAATGCTTCCTTCCCTTAGCTGGCTGCTGAGCAATGAGCTCCCAAATCCAAGACAACAGCAAGCTTTGATTAGTTTCCCAATTATTCTGTCAAATTAACCAGAAAATATACACAGAAAAGAATTTTACTTCATGTTGCTTCTCTCCTAGGCTTCTGTAGCCCAAGAAACATGCAGCAGAAAAGCTGAACCTATTCATGCTAGGGAGCTGCCAAGCTAGATATCTCAAAGAAGGAAGAATACTCACATTCAGAAACTAAAAGAGTCTCCAAGAATCAAGTGTATTCTAACAATTTGTTGCTAAAATGAAACTGGTAAGAGAATATTTACTGCTTTTCAACTAAAGTTATTAATGTTTTACAGAAATAATACACTTAAATCCTTTGCTTTCCAAATTAGTGTCTACTTGACTATGAACATTAGATGCATGTTAGCAATAGTATTTTCAAAACACTGGTTAAACAGATGGAGTTGCGTAGTATTCCTGATAAAGTTTACAATTCTAACAAGTTACAATCTAAAATGAGCTAGGCATGCTCTATATGTAAGAAGTTTGAGCAGTCTTATGCAAGCTAAATTATATCTTCAAACAAGAGATTAAAAAAAACCCCAAAACCTGAAGACTTCAACCCTATCTATAGAAGCTTTTTCAAATAACAAGGATAAAGTTTCCAGGGTAACAGTTCTTCACAAAACCAAACAGGTATGGTTTTTTTAGTATTTCTTTTCAGAGGTTTCAGTGCCTAAAGGCACAATTCACCCATCTCCAAAATCCATGCCATAAAAATGTTGAATATTTTGTTATTAAGAAATCAGCATCACAAGGTCTGTGCATTGGGCAGGACTATCATTTTGATCCATTAGTTTTCACAATGCAGATACCAAACTTTAGTTGTGCCATATGGGCCAGCTGTTTCCTGTCTGTACTCTAATCTGAAGCGTTGCACATGCATGGAAAGACTTGTGCGTACTATGCATGCAGTGTTCTATTTTGTCCCAAAATTTATCCTTCTTGGAACTTTTCTCACAGCAGCCTACACAGTGGGAAGACAGCTGGAAGCAACCAGAATTAAATTTGACCTCCCACCCCCTTACAGATTTCCCATGACTTTTCAGCTGTACTGAAGTTTTCTTCCTTTACACAAACCAGCACTGGTTTTGGACAGCTATCAAAAAACCAGCACAGAAATGCAGATCACAGATAGTCGTTAATAAAGAGCTATAAACCTATTCAGTATCTCACCTTCAGGAAGGGATAGTGTCTTACTGTCAGACACCTTTAAAACCTCTAATAGCCACTTAAATACTCTAAAAATTACTGATATCTGTTTTTATAATAGCATTTCTCAAGTAGCTTCCCTTATTTCTTAGAACAGTCAGAAAAGCATAGAGAGGTGAAAAAGGACTAGGTGTAGTTCAGGAATGTGGCAGTTTTTTAGTATGTAAAAATCCAAAGCTCAAGCAGAAATCAACATCAAACTACACACATCAAGATTCAGTTTTGATGAACACAACTTATTTTTACTACAAGAAATTCTTCCCAGAGGGGGTGGTGAAGCACTGGAACAGGTTGCCCAGAGAAGCTGTGGATGCCCCATCCCTGGAAGTGTTCAAGGCCAGGCTGGATGAGGCTTTGAGCAACCTGGTCTAGTGGAAGGTGTCCCTGCCCATGGCAGGGGGGTTGGAACGAGATGATCTTTAAGGTCTCTTGCAACCCAAACCATTCTAGAGTTCTGTGTAAAGAAATGCTTTTCACATATGGAATACCTTAATCTACCTTTGTTACAGAACAGCAATATTGTTTTCAATTTCATTCATTTACAGTAAGAGCAATACGTTGTTCTCATAAAACAGGAATATTAATCTTGCAAGTAAAAAAAAAAAACCCAACAAAACCAAAAAACAACAGAAACCCAAACATCTCCATTAAGTAGTTAGCTTTCCGATGTGTTTTTTGTTGTTTTTTTTTTTTTTTTTTTTAAATCCTTTTACCACGTTGAAAATACGAACAGAATATGGAATAGAGGGATTGTATAACATGAGCTTATTTCTGGTCTTTCAGGCAATTGTCACATATTTTTGGTGAATTGCTTCCTTCTTTCCAGGATTAGAACACTCCAACAGAAGCTGTTTCTGTCTACCCAGATTACTCATCTACCAGTATCATGACAAGAATTTATGCTATCAGCTGCTGTTTCTCACCTCAAGAGCAGACTGCCTCTTCTGGCTTCATCTCCCTTACAGCTGCCAAAAATTAGGTGCTGCCTTAGCCCAGTACTTACTGCTTACTACTTAGCTGAGTGGCAGTTTGGGAGTGTGAGAGAAGGAAACTTGAATTTGCCTTTCACTAGTTTTTAGGAATAAAAATCATCGTTCCCTACTATTTGTCAGGTAGTGGAACCAGGTGGATGCTGCCCCACCTATAAAGATAACAGTTTAGTAGTAGCTTGATCTTGTCTTAGCATTTCCCAGAAGATTAACTACTAATGGGTGCCATGAAAGAAAGGATCCACAGAGCAGAACTCACAGTCTCATTGCTGAAAGTATGGGGAAATACATATAAATGAGCACACTTCTCTGAAGGTACAAGGTCATAGTTTGGGTTCATCATTTTGCACTCTGCACACTTACAGAGCAAGTAAGTTTCTCAGCAGTCTTCAATATAATTATTGTAGCATTAAAAAAACCCACATAAGTTACAAAAATTTTACCAGCCAATGTATCTAGACTTGTGGAAACATAACTTACCGTAAGGTACGTCTCACAATAGCTGGACACCACTGAGCCAAGCATTTCCCTTAGCAGCCACTCTTCAACAACAGTATTCCTCCCTTGGAAGCTGTTTGAGCCATAGCTGACTTCTGACACCGTGGTTTTTCACATGCAGAAATTCTGAACTTTATGACCAGGTCTTCAACCTTGGATTTGGAGTTTAGTAGTTTCTTTTCACTCTCCTTAGTGAAAAGGAGAGTCGTTTCTTTTCACTCTCCTTACATTTGTGTAACTTCCCCCCAGCATTTAACACAGGGAAAACCCACATTTGCGTTCAAACTCAGAAGCGGTCTCACAGGCAAGGTATATCCTCCCGTAGATCTTATACTTTCTCTGAGCTATATCCAGGAAGTACATCTGCCCAGATACACCACTCCATATAACCTTATCCCTATCACAAACATTATTACCATTCCTTTAACCTACTGTAACATTATTGTTAATAACAACAAAAGAAGAAAAAAACCCCAAAACGAAGAACACACCTTCTCATCTTCCCTCAACACTCCTACCTTTTAAGGGGAGTCAGAGCTTTCTTTACTCCCAAAGCCTTTTATTAGTGACTACTCATGGCTGGGACCCATCTTTAATTGGATCTGGCAGCTCTCCAGGTGCAAGGAGCTCACTAATTGTTTAATTGTTTTGAGGTCTGGTTAACTCTTCCAAGGTCAGGGCTGTTTGCATCCTCCTCTCCTAAGTCATTATGGCAAATTCTCTTGTGTTGCTTTTGGCCTGGATAGATGAAAATTTCTGTGCAGAACATATATTTGCGACAATTTCACAGTATAATTTCAGAACCTTAAAACAGAAAGTATTTAAGACCAACTGTTTTGCAGAATATAAGGGGGGAAAAAGCTCCTAATATTGTAATATTAAATGTGTTGAAAAAGAAAGACTAGTTCATAATCTATATTGATCTGTTTCAGAAATTCAAGCATGGTATAAAAACTAAAACAAGCAAATAATAAAAAAAAAATTAAGAAATGAAATATAAATAATCTATGTGCAAAGTGTTTCAAATGATGTGAATTATTCTAGAGAATAAGGTCATAGTTTTAAAGATCCCATAAAATTAGTAAATGCAGGTTATTTACACAAAATATGTTGCTGTGTTAATACTTGTTTTGCTTTGCTTTAGGTATTGGGTAACAACTTCTTTATGACCTGTTTTATATTTTATGATTTTATCGATATCAGAAGAGCTATTTTGTTTTCCCTATTCTAAATGTGAGCAGAATCATACTCTTTAACTCAGTATTACACGTGTCTTTTGCTGGGTTTTTTGTTCTCAGCCCATTAGATGGGCTCAGACATGTATTCTCACTCCCAAAAAAGAAAATAATCTGTTTAGTGGTTTGTTTCTCATTGGCAATTTATTAAGTGCTGTATTGGCATTTTTCTTGACACGAGAAAGGCTTATTCTTTTCTATTTACATTTCTTTTTCTCTATTCATTACTGAATTTTCAGTACCCCATTATTAATGTAATACTTACATTAAGTTTTAGTACGAAGCCAAGCTGTTTCCCCTTGTTGTGTTCTTTTTCTTTTCCTAACTGCAGCATTTTTCCTCCTGTTGTGTATAGAAAAACCCAACAAAAGTCCTGTTGCACCTTACATGAGCCCAGTAGTTCTCAGTTTTTTTTGAAGGTACATGTAATGCTCTCTTCACTTAGGTTAATGTGCTACATCTACATCTTCACTATTATCCTGAGCTCTACCATCAACTGTGTTAGCTCTGCAGCTTCACATGAACGTGAATTTGTGCAGTAGGCAGACTTTCCTTGTTCTTGTCAAGCACATTTTATTACCTTCTGGCATACAGTTCAGCAAATGTAGCCTGAAATGACAGGGACCATTAGGCCTGTACTTAAACTTTGGTGACATAAAAGAATGAAAACTTCAACATATTAATCTTTTCACCGTACTGGGAAAGACTATAGGGCCAAAAATAAAATAAAATTAAAAAAAAAAAAAAAGGCTGAGTTATTATCAATGAAGTCTAGGCTTCACAGCCAGGAATCCTGAATTTCTGCATTGTTTTAAGGGAATATGAAGTAATCCACCCAATATGGAATTCTGTCATGTTTAGATCAGGTGATGGGATTCATTTTGGGACTGGCTGTTCTTCAGAAGACTGTGGGAATAATTTCAGCCAGCTGTCTGCAGCAGCAGTTCTGTCCTTTGCAGGAAAAAAATTATTTCCTTTTCCTCTTTCTCCTCAGGGAATCCTAAGAATTTCCCTCGGTATTTACAACAGATGTTATAAATATTAACAACTCTTATATCAACAGAAAGAAAAAGAAGACTACAAATATACACAAGTATCTACGGTACTGCAAACTGAAATCACTCAAGCATTCTCTTCCATAGCAAAACTTTGAGAAAATATCCTACAATTCTCTTTGTCTAAATTCTTATTTATGGAATGCAACAACAATAACGACAACAAAAGAAGAGTTGTAAGGTCTTATTTAGCTGTTAATATACATTTTAGATTTAGTTTTTGAAAAAACTTGAAGAATCCTGGAATTCTCTTCTAGATGAACTTGAATGCTCCTGTCTCTCTCAGAAATGCACACTACTTCATACACCTGCAAAAAAATAAAAAATATGTGATTGATATCTAAATTATGGTCCCTAATATATAATCTCTATATGATTACACTTCTGATAATGTCAGGAAATCTGCTACTGTTATGTGACTAATCTTCCAATGTCTCTATGTGACATTTCCAGTTTGGGGTCACCTGGTGATAACCTATAACCTGATCACTCTTCCTCTTTCCTGAGTCTAGTATACTTTAGGATTGCTTCCCTCAAGTATTTAGGCTGTCGTCTTTGGGAAGGGTGAAACTTGCAAGCTTGGGGAGAGCAAAGGCTTGTCTACTCATCCCAACTAATGGCACAGCCATTAAAACATTGATTCTTTTGAAGCTGTTTATCTGTCTTTGTTGCTTATCTGTCTTTACTGCCTTTCTCTGGATGTTTGTTTTCAACTAGCTGCCGCCTTTGACTCGAATTCCGACAGCCATACTCGTTTGTTGCAAACAGATAAACTGATGGGGAACATGACATTTATAAAAATGGGATCCATAACTACTTCATTCTTCAAACTCTCCCACAAAATTGTTTCTGTAATTACAACTCAAGGCTTCCCTGCTTTTTCATTTCTTTTACATGGCAATGTACACAGTGATGTACTTCGCTTTTGTGGCTCTATCAGTTGATGTTCTTTCTGCTGCCTTTATTTGTCAAATTCTTCATAATTTTGCTCTGCATGAGTTGGAAATTTCTTTTTGTTTCCTGCAAGTGCCTGAGGTTTCTGCAGTACTGTTTGTTATTCTACTGACTTCGCTTGTTCTTTCAGGCTGTTATATTTAAGACTGATGAGGCATTCATTCTCAGTCAAGAAGCTTTTTAAAACTACACTGAGTTGTATAGATAAATTAATTACTACAATTAAATGTTTGTGTATGTTTAGGAATGATTGTTGACTTCCCCCCTAAGCACATTGTCTTTAATCAAAGACTGCAGAGGTGAAAATAATCAATTACTTTCTGCCTACTTCCACTAAAAATATCCTCATTTCTCAGACGGGTTAGCTGACTGACTACAAGATACTTTACTGTGCACACAACAGGTGAGCAGAGAAGAGCCACAAGCTCACACTGGAAGAGGAGATCTATGGTAATGTCAGACAATGCTTCCTCAAATATAAAAGAGCTCATAAAATAAGAAATTCATGGAATTGAAGTTTGTTTACAATCCTAGATTGCTAGCTGCTTTAATTTGTAGCAGGCACAGCTGTGTGCCTGAATGTGACTACCATCACAACTTGCAAGGTATGTCTCCCTGTAGCAGGCTTTTAAACACAATTAGAGTATCAGCCTATTTTAATAATAGCCTAAAAGGTAGACTAGTTTAGGACTCACTCTATGCTACTGCTGCTAGGTTGTCTGAACCAATGCGGAAATTTGTTCTTCTGAACAGCAGCATGGACATGCTTTTAGTATGGAAAATGCTACTTGCAAAGGATGTCAAAGAAAATAAAAAAGTCTTTTTAATATAAATGTAAGACATAAATCACCCATTAAGTGATGAACATAGATAATTAACGCAGTTTTAATGACTGCTGATGCCATTTTACATGTAAGTATATTCCCTGTAGCTAATGATTTTTGAAAAGGTCAGCAGTTTTCGTAAACTTTAAATTTTAATACAGGTGTATTTAACAAAAACAAACCTAACACATCAGGGATGTAATAGAGAACATTTGCTTAAATATTATTACAATTGTAAAGTCAATGATAAGTTAAAATGTGATGATACATAATCTATCTCTGGACTAAAGCTGCATCTATACCTTCTGAGTGCAAAAAGAATTTATAACAACTTCTAACTAAGCTGACAACTATTTAGGTTCACTTTTTTTTTTCTTTTTTCTTTTTCCTTTTTCCTTTTTTCTTCTTTTTGTAAAAATTACTTGGCAGCATAATACAACCCTGTTATATGACCTTGCACTAGGGAGCTGTAGTTAATGTATGTCACCTTTGCCTAGCAGATAAAAATGTCTCAGGACACATGACAAAAACAGTAGAGGAAGGCTGCAGAAGGGAGCTGATATGGTGTCATAGTACCCTTGGAAGGGGAGTCCTAGTAACATGCTGCAAAGACTGATGACTGAGGTCATGAATATTCACTTTGGTCCCAGGATTACTGTTTCTGAAGTGAACTAGGAAAGAAGATAGATGGAGAGAGAGGACAAAAGTGAAAAGAAGGACAGGAAGAGCTGGAACTACAGACTAGAAAAACTGCACTTCTGCATGACCTACTCCTCTTGGCAAGTCGGAGAAGGAGCTGGCTCTGGGTAACCTGTCACGTCTGCACTGCGCAGGAGAGGCGTATGAGTAGTTTCTGCAAGACAGACTTGCCTCAGAGCCCTCGCCTTCACAAGACAACTGTCCTGCTTTCCGTCCAGACTGCGGCTGTGCAGTGCCAGTGGGGAGATTCTGCCTGGTGGGTCACTGCCTGCAGTGTTAGTTGCAAGATGTGCCGGCGACACTCTCAATGTACTTCCTCGGTTACATATAATAATACACTCCGTCTGCTCCTAGGGCAGGACACAAACCGATGCGTTCATCTGTTCACAAAGTATGTACTAACAGCTTGAGGCTTGTTAGACTTGAACGAACAGTAGGAGGGGCAATTAGTGTGTTAAAATCTAGGTTTGGCTCCAACATGAGCTTTCTAATGTTCACTGTCCTTAATTCTGAACTGAACTGTTACAGTAGCATAAGGAAATATTTTCTTTTTCTTTCTTTAGCAAGACTAACTAGACAAACTAATTTCAACATATTCATAACATTTGTTTTTGTACTCAGAAATCATACTGCAGTGTTGTACTGTATTGGAGATATGGAGCTTAAACATTCAGTCACTAGGTAAAATTATTACCTAAATTTCTCTGGCCCAAATATAGAGTATGTGCTCATGCCTCTACTACGTTGTTGTACCATTGTTCCTGGTAATACAATTCATCGGGATTTTACTGTGCACCTTATCATACACAAGCCAAAACAATGTTTGATAGTATCAAGTCTCATCTGTCTTTTAAGCCAAACACACTCAGATAACTCCTGCTCCTAAAAAATGGAAAAATATCTTTTCACTCTTTGTGTAAGTCTAGTTAGAGGAGGTAAGTAACAGTTGCGTGCTAATTACAGATTACAGTTTAACTATCATAATTACTTTAGAACTTCTGTGTTTACTAAACCTAATAAAAAGCAGTTCTAAATTGAACAGTTCCTCTAGGTACTCTGACATATCTTCTGGACAGGTTGCGATTCCAAATTAGACTGTAGAAAAGAAGGATTAAATGAGGCTCCTACATGGAGAAGTCTTCCTTCCCCTAGAGCGGAGCCAGGCTGCTGCAGTGAAGTCCTACACTTGGAAGCTCAGCTCAGGTAATCTAAGCACCTGGAAATTAGATTTTTACTTCTCCCTCTGAGTTTAAAGAATTTTCAGACTTTGGTATCTGGGTGGGTCTTGATTTATCAAGAGAAAGGCAAGGTACATTAATGTTCAATTTCTGCCTTTTTTGTCACTGAGCATATCATTAATTACTTCATCTGAGATTTATTTCAGGTTTTGAGGGCTGCTTTCACATACTAAGAGCATTTACTGTGCCTTGTGGTTAATCCAAGCCTACAGTTTAGGACCCTGATTCTTACCTTTCTGTTGAGGATGGCATTCTGTCTTCCTGTCAAGGGTTACTTAGACAGGCTGATGAAAACTGTTGGCTGTAATCAACTTTAATATACAAAATGCAGCTTTTCTGGCAGTGATTCTGTCAGTGTGTCTATTTTACACTGAAGACTGGAAGCAGCCAATTGTCAGATAGGGTTGTTTGGCTGGGATATCTGGGTTTAGCATTAAAAGCCAATAATAATTACATAGTTTTGGAAATGGTTGAAGATTTCTGCTCCTCCTACTGTACAGTAGACGGCAAAAAGGGTCCCATAGGAGTAGGGCATGTTGGATCTCACACTGGCATTGCAAACTGCAGGGCTATTAGGTAACTGGCTTAATCCAATAATAAAAAAAAAATCATTCTCAATAATTATGGCCACAGTTCCACAAGGTGCCAAGCATGTGGTAGTCCCCCTGACGCTTTGGGTACCGCTGTCCTCAAAGCAGTAGCACTATATAACACAGAGTGTATCCTGTCTTCATTAACTGTTCTTGGGTAGACGCTCTTGGGTAAAGGTCTTGCAGTGTCATTATAATGCAGAGCTTTTGTAGTTGTTAAAGTAAATTGTATTGAATAATAGATGATTTTATATATAGTTTCTTCATACGGGTAAAAGGAAAGGAAGTTTTGGCTGTTTTGCATTGCTTTAGGGGAACGTTATTCAGCAGAGTCAACTTTTTTGCCTCCC
>NW_010238125.1:0-11357 GCF_000690775.1 Eurypyga helias | reverse complement strand
CCCCCCCCCCCCCCCCCCCGATTCAAGGGATAATAGCCCCACATGTGACAAGCAACAGAAAGAATGATATCTACTTCCCTTTAAATATATGTCACCAGGGAAGGGCCTGTACTTTCTGTTTTCAAGTCAGTTATGCCTAAATTAATACATTTAGGCATCCACAGTTTATATTACCACCTTAATTAAATTACCACCTTGTTAAAACACAAGTCCATTCTCTCCTAGCTCCTCCAAACCGCTTTAAAAAAGAAACAAAGCCAGACCCCCAGTAGGTGGCAGCCAACTCTAAAATATGTGGAAATCAGCCCACTTCAGTGCTTAAGTAAAAATATGTAGAACGTAGATGCTACAGAAATAACCAAGCAGAGCTTTAAGAAGCGATTTCACACCCTTATTGTCCTACTTTTAGGTTTTGAATCACATAACCTTTAGAATTTCTTCATAAAGAAAGTCAGCTTTCCTTGGGTTCAGGTGACAAAATTGCACTTCTTTAACCTATGACAGTTTAATATTGCTGTATTATCAGAAAAGCTATGATGTCTAGTCTGAGGAAGTAATAACTGGTATTTCCCCTGAAAAATGCTTACAAATTCAAAATAGCATTTCCCAAGTTTTAATGGACCATGTAGATCAGATATGAAAATAAATATTGCTTACTTTTCCAAAACAGCACTAAAATAATCAACACACATTTTAAATACATATATCTCTGAAAGCAATATATATACTATATCTGTATATGGATGCTTTTAAAAAAATTGTTCTAAAGCATCAACAGATACAGAATGAGCACCAGTAACAAGTCCAGTCTAAGGGAAGATGTCTTTTGCAGCGCAACATGTAGTACAATGACTGAGGTCTGTTTTGCAGTTAATGTATTTGTGTTACTATAAAAATAGTATTTTTCAGTGGGATTATCATAGGATACAAAAATAAACTCATTATTCAGTTCTGTAGTTAGTACTGAAAATTACAAGCATATTACATAAAAAGATAATCCATGTAAAATATATCAATTTTGTGAATCCACCATTAAGAATTAGCAAAAAGTTCTTCTTTGGTGGCCAAGAAGGGCTGAATTTTTTCCTCATATATTGTGCTAATTGCACAGTTAAACCTACCAGCTAAAGGGCTGTTGTCATGGGCAAGAGAAGAGCTTCCCAGTGTCTGAGGAGGATGCGGATGTTTTCTAGTCTGCTCTGGAAAGACTGCTGCTGGCTCTGGTCAAAGTGGCTTTGAACCTTCCCTACTTGTCCTTGTCCATATTCCAACTTCAGCCTGCTAGGCAAGGCACTCAGGAGTAGACTCAGTCAAAAGATAGCGTATAATAGGAGCCAGTTATGCAAGAGCATGATCTGGGTATGCTTGATGAGTGAAAAACCATATGCCTGAGCAGGCTCTGATTGCAAAATTATCATTGATTTCTTTAGGAGGCTCACTGTTTGCCCTCCAGCTAGAGCCATGTTGGTATATCAGGGTGTGAATGCCACTGCCTTAGCTGGCAGGGTGCTAGATGCTAGATTTATTTAACCCACACTAAATCTCAAAGTGGACCAAAGGAAAGAGGTGAAAACCTGCTATTGTTGTGGGTCTCCAATTGGGTTAGTGTGAATGGCTACCAGCTTTAGGGCATTACAGCCCATACACCCCGTAAAGAAGGGTGACTAGGCTGTCCTCAGGCAGTGCACATGAACAATCAGAATTTCTGTCTTGAAAGAAAATTTGATTTAGCTTTTTACCTTTTAGAATGCAATGATTTTACCATGACTTGAAGGTTTTTTGGTCATTGCAGTTTTGCTAAATCTTTGCACTTGCACCATTGACATTAGGTATCTTACATATTCTGCACCAGACTTTTCAGTTTGCTTTATAGTAACAAGCAAATGGCATATCTTTCCATATTTTCCTGCAGTTCTTAGGACATATAAATCTGACTTCTTCACAAGATGCTTCTGGAGATGGGAGGGGTTTACCTGATCCTGAATAGGGTTGTATGCCACAGCAATTACAATCTTCATCGCTCAATTTGCCCTGCTTTTGCTTACTCCTATTTAAAATGTCAAAGGATCTTAAGGCAACACACTAAGAGCAACACACGAGACCAAAGGACAAGGAATCTGTGAACTTTGTCCTCCTCTGATAAGGCACCAGGCTTTTTTAGATGAATGCTTAAAGATAACTCAAATGACTTAAAAAAATTGAAATCTGAAAAAAAAATTCCACAAAAAAAGTGTTAACAATTAAAGATGATTTTTAATATGCAATATTTTTAACATTACTCTTCCATTTGCCAAGAGCTAGTTAAAAAATCTTTTTTTTGTTTTCTATTTTTTTGGTAATATTTGACAACACCATAGCATAAGATAACAGCTCCTGAGCAGACTGCTGCACCTAGGTAGTTGTGCAAATGGAAGAAGGTAGCTGCACCTTTAAACAAGCTTCATTTAAAACTTTTCTCATGTTCTCTAAATTATTTGGGATCCTGCCATTTATCAGCATTACAGCTCACCTTTAAAACTGAGAAGTATCAAAATATTTTGGTGCTCTTCAGCTAATTGAAATAATTCAAACTCCCATGAGCTTTATTAATGAGCTTGACTTTCTGTACCTGTGAAGCTTCCCAGTGTGCAGCTTTTCTGTAATATACTCGAACCAGATTTTTTTCCCTTTAGTTAACAAACTAGTTATTTTTCTATGCACTCAAACTCTCCAGGTCAGTTTCCTCCTTTGGAAATGCCATAGGAAATTATACAAAAGGGACAATCATTTATTTAACTTTTCAAGATCTTTATATTTAAGTTTTCAAGATCATATATTTTAACATATAAAGCATAACATTACAATTAGATGTTGAGTTTTCAAATGTTATGTTGGGTTTGCTTTTGTTTCTTATAAGAAAAAAACCCCTTCACTGTTGCAGACACTACTTTTTAGTAACTATTGACTTTTAAAACAATGATCATGGGAAATACATGAACAAATTTTCCACCACAGGTCACAACCTCCAGGAAGCCAATTGACCTCCATGTGTTTCATGATTCACAGCAACTGGTATGGTTATATTTGAATATTAATCACATAAGATAGGACAAATAAAGAGAGTGAGACAAAAGTGAACACCTCTCCAATGGGAACAGGCTGAGAGAATTTGGCTTGTTTAGCATGGAGAAGGGAAGGCTCTGGGGAGACCTTATTGCACCTTCCAGTGCCTGAAGGGGGCCTACAGGAAAGCTGGGAGGGAGCCTTTTTACAAGGGCAGGGAGTTTCAGGACAAAGGATAATGGGTTTAAATTGAAAGAGGGTAGAGTCAGATTGGATACCAGGAAAAAAATTCTTCCCAGAGAGGGTGGTGAGGCACTGGGACAGGTTGCCCAGAGAAGCTGTGGATGCCCCATCCCTGGAAGTGTTCAAGGCCAGGCTGGATGAGGCTTTGAGCAACCTGGTCTAGTGGAAGGTGTCCCTGCCCAAGGCAGGGAGTTGGAACTATGAAAAGTGTGCATGGGAGATAGAGGGACATGACAGAAGTGTTAACAGCAACAGCATCTAACTAAAATGTCAGAACTTCCAAGAAATTTAGAAAAGAAAGTCTGTATGTCTGTGTGACTGAAACTACAGAATGAGTTGTAAAGTAAATATTTAATTACCTGCTTTTAAAAAATCATTACAGACACATTGTACGTTTTCTCATACACTTAAAAAAAACCTTAAAAGCTGCACTCATCTAAGAGAAATGACAAATGAGGAATGCATTTCTGTGGAGTTTCTTGGCCTGTATCTTTTGATTAATTCAATATTGAATCTTTCATGGGATTCAAGTTTTTCTTAATGTTATCAGATAGGTCACTACATCTGAAGTCAATCAGAGCTTCTGAGGTCTGTGAGTAGGCACTGGCACTGAAGACTTTTTTTCCAGTATAATGACTATATACAAATAGGATTCCTCTAGGCAGATCTGAATTAGGAACTACTTTGTCATATCTACAAAGACATTGGGAGAAAAACTTTACATATTTGAATAAACTAATTCATGTTTTCTTTAGTTTTTATTTTTCACAAACCGACAAATATATAGCTATGTGTGATAAATCTACCTGTTTCAGTAGAGACAGATAATTGTGCACACACTATAACATTGAACAGACTGTAACATTATCAATTAATTTATTCTTTCCAATTGTGTATGTACATCGTGTTATTTAGTTTCCTTTTCCTTGTGGTGGTGTGTTGGTTTGTTTGTGGGTTGTGGCGGGGGTTGGTTTTTTGGTTTATTTTTTTTTTTTTTTTGTCTCCTCACTTCTCAGAAAGCCTCTGTGTGACTCCTAGTTCTCAAATTTAGGCACATCCAAAATCATTCATCCCTTGGAGCTGATCCTGTTTCCTCATTATGCCACTGACATAGGCAAAGAAAAACTTTATTAATGTCACAAAAAAATTAAAAAGTGAAATGATGTTCAGATGAAAAATATACAGTTATGAACATAAGCAGAAGAATATAATTCTAAGGATTAGTAATTCTGCTTCAATAAAACAGAAATATATAAATATAATTAATAAATATTTCAGTAAAATATGTTTCTCATTCTGTGAGTAAAGTACAATATCACACTAAAATTAACAGGAAATTTTCTAATTCATTGTTAGGTCACATGATGCATTCAGATTTTTGAAAAATATGTAATTGATATAAATGGAAACGTTCCTTAAAATACTGGTCATGGTATTGGTATTTCCACATTAAGAAACATACACCTAGGAAAGACAATACAGAGGTGGGAATAGAAGGCTGCGTGTCAAGAGGTCTGGCTACTTTTTTGGGTGTCAGTGCAGGATTATGTGGCTATAAGGAATTTCTCTGTAATGTAGACCTTGCATTTTCAGGGTATAGATGTTATAAAATTCACTAAAAGAGAGCTTTAGCCCAAGAAACCTACCGTGTAGAGTTGTAGTCCTTGGAGCTACACTTCTTTGGCTGGTGCAAACTCACATCCCTACAAGACCGAGCAAAGTTTTTATAAAATACTGCATTCACTTCAGAGGGGTTCCAATTTATTAAGAAATCATCCTGGATCAGTTATATGTAGCAAATTTAATCACAAACAAACTGATTCCTACTTGAAATCAGGTAAGCCTCATCTCTGAATTTCTCTCCCATTTCTAGTAAGGCCCAAAATAGCTCTTCCAGTCTCATTTGTTCTATACTGATAATCACTGATTACCTGGTATCTTTTATTAATATTAAGATTTTTAGGTTTTTTTTAATCTGTTCATATAATTTCAAAAGTGCATTTTCATACTGGCATTTTCAAAAATTCATTATTTCCAACACAATCTTTTAAAATGCATTTTCTTGTTTTTAAGTGGAAAAGGACTTCAGCTGCAGAATTCTTGGAAACTGTTATCATAATAACCATGAGAAAACTGTTAACTTCCATTTACCGTTTATATGCAATATATGCAAATTGCTATTTTTATTATGTTCAACTAAAACATTGCCTATCAAAGTAATGTATAGATTTGTATCATAACAAATCCTTTACTTCCCAAAAGAAATCCTTGCACATTTTTCTTTATAAAACTATGTTGCTCTTACTAATTTTCTTCCTAGCTTTCCTGTCAGAAGGATTGCTTGACTTTACAAAACAGTTGAGATGAAAGCACAACATAAATCCCCAAACGAAATTATTTTCTTGTGCTTTTCTAGCTGTGTTTGTTCTATATTACTATGACTAGAGTGACCAAAAGAAAATTTTTCTTTATCTCTCCCATTCCTATTCACAACAAAAATGAGCAAGAGTAGAACGGAAACATACAGACAGCTTAATACATTACTGGAAAATTCTCCCAAATTACCTGGATGCATTCCCAGATACAAATCTTGCAGTCTTAGTTTTTCAGTGAAATAATCTCTTCTCTAATACAGTATATCAGTGAGGACATCAGACAGCCTATTTAAATTAGAAGTTATTGTTACTAGGAAGAATTAATGCTGCTAAAAAGTAAATAACCTGGAAGTGAAAAAGAAGAATAACTCTGCAAGTTTCAAAAAAAATTAAGAGCATACTTTCCCCCCCATGTTTTTTAACTGTTCTTTTCTGCATTCACAAGTTCTGAAGGAGAAATATGAGAAAAATTGCAAGCAGAGATGCTGTCATGGTATTGCTACCTTAACAAGAACAAAATGTGATACAGATATGAAGTTTTGTTGCCAAGGCTCTTTTCAGCTCTTCTCTCATCTAGCAAAATACTTAAATTCATATTTTACAGTAGAAATGACAGAACAACAGGGAGGGTTCTCTGAAGAATATCCAGTCCATATTCATTCTTTGGTACATCATAAAATGTACTTACATCATCCCCATTTGATGTATATCTACTGTACTTCTTAAAAGCACCCTGAAGGGAATTGCACATCAGAGAAAGAAGACTTCTTGTTGGAAAGCTTTCCTTAAAAATATAAATAATTTTTTGGTATATGTTTTCCTACTTTAAAATAAGCTTTTCTTTCCCCTTGTAATTACCACTCAGGATCAGGGAGAACAATCATTCATATCATTTTATAATACTGAAAGTCATTGCAATAATTTTATATTTAGGAAGTCTTGAAACCCTGTGTCCTTTTCCTTCACATTTTCTTTTCTATTAAAATTAAAATCAGTTGAGAGAATCTGCTCTTCTTGGTACTGAATCTGATCTTTGCCATTTTTACACAGTTTGTTCACTTTGTCACAATCATTTTGATTTCTTATTCTGTCCTCCACAGAGCTTGTAAATATTCCTAGCTTGGTATCACCATTAAATTTTATAAGTGTACTCTCCGTCCTGTGATTCAGGTTGTTAACACTAATCTTACGAACATGTCATGTGGAACGGTGTCAAAAGCCTTATTGATGTCAAGGTATAACATAACCTCAGAGTCCCTTTTATCTGCTAGGTCAGCTGCCTTGTCAGAGAACGAAATTAGAGTACTTTAACAGGATTTGTTCTTGATGGATCCACACTACATTTTTAATGTTGCCTCACTATTTGCAAGATACTTACAAGTGGGTTGGTTTATGATCTCATGTAGTGTTCTTCCAAAAATGAATCTAGGCTGGCTAGAACAGATTTCTCCAGAATATCATTCTTTCACTGTTGCTGTTTTTTTAGAGGGAGCTGTTGTATTTACCAACCCCCTTCCCCTACTTCCTGTACTGCTAATGGTAAATGTCTTAAGCACAGCACAGCTGAACAGTTGTGACTAGTTCCCTTGTTAATATCAGATGAATCCGTCAGGCCTGCTGAAGTTAAGCATCCCTAATACATTTAAATATTCTCCAACCTCCTGTTTCCTTTTTATGATCCACACTTCTGTTTTGAAACATTCTGTTGTGAAAATCCATAATTTTAATGATTAATAATTTTCATGAAAAGGGGAAAACACTGACATTTCACTCTTCTCTTTTTTATAAATCCATCATTTATACTTCTGTCTGCCTAAGTATGGGATTGATGCATTTCTTTTCTTTCTCTTCCCATGTAGTTATGTACATTTATGTGTGCAAACACACAGAACGTTTCTATGTTCTTTGCTAATGGGAAGGCGTCTTGAAGCTTCACCTTTCTGCCTTTTCTCTCTATTTTCGTGCTATTCCTATGGTTGGGTTCCCAACATTAAATGACTTATTATATAGATTTGTTTTTCTATTTCTAAACTTTTTCTTCATATTGTGCATTTTGGCATTTCATCTGTAATGTCTCCTTTAGAAGCCATCAGTTCCTGAGCCTGTTGAACTGGATTTTGAAGTCTGTTGTTCTCACAATACTTCTCTTTCTGCAAAGCTTGTTTCTTTATAATTCATGCAGACTACTTCAAATGGTCACCTTTCTCTTTAATATTAATTAAAATAAAATTTCTGGTTCCTTTCCCATGTGTCAGGAATATTTCAAGAAGTCTTGGATTGCTCTGTTCTATCACACTGCATAACTTTCAGAACAAATAACTTATTACCATGTGAAACCCTCGGGAAGTTTTAGATGCTTTCAAATATCCTTATCTACATTTCTTTATAACAGCAGGCCTACAGTAAATCCTTACTATGTTTTCCTTTTCTCTTTGATTCTTTCATAGATACAATGAAATTTTCTTCCATTTATTCCTTTCCATAAATTTAATTTCAGACTTTAAATGTACAATGTGAATGTATTTATAGTAAAAAACCAAATTGAATCAGAGGGTAGATTCCACTAATGCAGCCACATTTCTCATAGGAAAGAAGTTTATACAGGATTGTGCCTTGTTTATTCTAGGCTTTGTGGAGAGGCTAGATGACACAGCAAAATGATATAGGAAGTAGTTAAAGTCAGACACGACAAAGCAGGGAAGAATTGAAAGAAAATGCCAATCTCTACAAGTCAGAGCAAGGAAGGAAAAAAAAAATCCTGATAAGAGACTTAAACATCAGAGACTTGGAGTTTCTTAAACCATGTGATTATGAATATTTTAATCAAACTACAAATATTATCGCTTGTGGTTTTACTACATTTTAGCTGTAATGATGGACATCATAACTGCATTACAGATTTCTCAATCTCTTTAGAATGTCAAAATTGCTTGCACCAAATAACTGTGCCTTTATTGTATTATCAGTTTTAAGGAGATTAAGAAATTTGAAAGTGGAAAAAAACCTCACAGAAAATAACAAAAACAAAGAGACAAACATCTGGTTTTCACAATATTACTCCGGTCTTCAAAATTAGTTCATAAATCATGTACATGTGTTTTGCCTGTGATTTCCAGTAGGGATTTTAAAAACGGTCTCATGGTACTATACGTAATAAAAACCATGTTTTTATATCAGGAAACAGCATGATACTTCTGTGATTTAGTTCTACACTGGAGCAGGGGGATTATTTACCTCTTCTGAGTGACCTTTATCTATCTGCCAAGTTACAGCTGTGTCGTTGCAATAATCCCCACAAGAGCTTTCCTCTCTGAAAGTTGTTAGCCATGCTGGAGTACAGACTTAACAGCACCTTCAGAAAATAGCTACCAGAAAGCTCTCCTATGCATCTTCATAGAGTGGAATATGAATTTGACATGCAGTGTACACTGGGTCGTTCGTAACTTGTCATTTGTGGACTCATAGGTGGACAACTTACACTTCTTTCGCTCCTGTTTCTACATTCGGTGTTGACACGAACAGGTGTAAGGCATGGGCTCCATGGGCTCCTGCTCAATCAGTTAATTGTTTTTTTTCCCTATCCCCATGTTTTGCATATAGTGTCTGGTGGTTGCTTCCCTGATAAAGGGAACTGTGTCATGAATGGAATTGCAACTTTCTGAAAAAGCAGCTCCAGAAAAGAACATCAGTGTGGCAGTATGGAACATCAGATGTCCTTTAGTCATAGTAGTCTCCACCACCTAGGATTAAATAGCACAAAAGCTCTGTTATGTAATATCTGAAGAGGTTCTTGGCATCAGAATGGTCTTAATACCGATCAAAGAACTGCTTAAAGCAATTCTAAGAAACAATAAAGTTTTAGCATCTTACAACTCTGCTTTTGTGAAGACTACAGCCTGAATTTTGTCTTGAGGCTTCCAAGCTGTTATTGATACATCAAAAAAGCAGTCACTCATCTCTTTCCAGATATTATGTTGGAGATAATAATCTTCACTTTATTTAAAGAAGAAAAGCATTCATAGAAATTAATAGATTATCTATATTTGAAACAACTGAAAAGCTTTTGTACACTACTGTAATAGGTACATTAATATATTTTTATGAAATGTGGAAAAAACTAATAACTGCTATGAATTTTTAGAGAACTTCAAGCAGAACAGTTTCTTCAATTCCTTTTCTACAATACTTTCACCCTTCTGCCCGCTAAGACAGAAGGGAGAACAACCTAGTGTTGTTGAGAGAATATGTCTATATTTATACTAGCACATAATTTTGCACAACTGGAGATCACAAGATTTGAGCAGCTGGGGTTGGAAGCCTTGCAGCCAATCTCTATGTTGTTGGGAACTTGATTTGGGATTAGTTTTAGCTGGATCCTCTGAGCCAAATTTCCTCCCCATACACATGGTGTGAAGCTGATCAGTCAACAGTTCAACATTCTGTGCAGTCCTTGGGGATGCCTGTTGTGGACCTAAGATCTCAGAGAGGAGCCTAACTAATGGGTACCAAACCCATTCTGCCAATACAGCCAGTGCGCCAAATCTGGACTACTTCTCCAAACCAAATCAGTAAGGTAGATACAGCTAATATTGACTGGAATAAAAGTACAGAAATAACCCATTTCTAGATTTTACTGGCATTTGAGAAGGCACACCAGATCTGAGCGTGTAGTATTTAAAATCACTGCAAAACAAGGCTCCAAAAAAAGATAGCATCAAAATACACTGACAAGGAACACTACTGCCTTACACAAATCAGAATGCCGGTATGAGGTCTGAAAATATTGTCATAGGATTTTGTCTCTCTCAGAGGCATGGCAAAAGGAACAGAGAGGACCGTATTGCTCTGACATCATATTATGAACTATATGCCAGAAGCAATGTATGCCTTATATTTTATGTTATTGGTTATTTCCTACCAGAGCCCTAACTCTGTGAAGTATATCTTTTCTTTTTTTTTTTTTAATTTATCAATTTTGAAATCAGGTTGGGATATTTACTTCTTTGAATGATTAAATCAGAAGAACAGATGTACAAAGATAGATTCTAAGAAAAGGTAAAGGAAATGCGAAGGAGGACTGTGATCTTAATACTTATAGGCAGCCTTGGAGTCTAGCAGTGGATTGTGAAGAACATTAAGCAACTAGCTTTTGGACAGCCTGTCTTAATGTACTGATCTAGTCTTACCAGAAGTAGGTACATTTCAGTAAACCCCATGATTAATGCTAAGGGAAAATTGTCTTCTCAATCACTGCTACACAGTTGCTGCATTTTGTAGAATTATAGGACATTCAAAGGACATAGGTTTCTATCTAATCTGTAGCTGATAAAGAGAAAATACCTTAGGCTTCTACAGATACACTGCTCATCTAAGCTGGCAAAGCCAGCCAGCTATGCTTGTGAACATACTATCGAACTCTCTGAGAAAGACTTTCATTTTATTGGAAGTTTAGTTATGCGGCTTTGAGGAGGAATCTGTAATAGATATTCTAACTGTGGCCATTAGAGGGCGCTGATTTATGACATATTTAGAGTATATGAAAGCATTAATATGAATACAGTATTTAGGAGTAGCATAAACTACTTTCTTCTTTACAGCCCTTGTTATTATTAAATATCTCTGATCAAAAGCATTAATGTTATTGTTAGAATTAGTATTACAATTAGTGTTGCTGAGATATCATAGAATCATAGAATG
>NW_010238124.1:0-4168 GCF_000690775.1 Eurypyga helias | reverse complement strand
GGCAGAACCCCCTCCCTCGACCTGCTGGCCACAATTCTCTGGATACAGCCCAGGATACGGTTGGCCTTCTGAGCTGCCAGCACACACGGCCGGCTCATGTCCAGTTTTTCATCCCCCAGTACGCCCGAGTCCTTCTCCTCAAGGCTGCTCTTCTTCCCAAGGAACCTTCCCAATCAGTTCCCTGAGGAGGCTAAGTTCTGCTCTCCTGAAATCCAGGGTAGTGAGGTTGCTGTGCACCCTCCTCACCTCCATAAGGATCTAAACTCCACCGTTCCATGGTGGCTGCAGCCAAGGCTGCCCTTGAGCTTCACATTCCCCACCAGCCCCTCCCTGTTGGTGAGGACAAGGTCCAGCATGGCACTTCTCCTCATCAGGTCCTCTATCACTTGGAGAAGGATAGAAGTATTTATTTACAAAAAGTTAAAAAAAAAAAATCCCAAATCCCAAACCTTCCTGTATCTGAAAAGTAGCATGAACAGACACTTTGACACTGTGATGAAACCTCCACCTTTTGATATTTCTTTACTAACTCTATATTCACTTCAAATTATAGGGTTTGACACTAAAAAATACTTTCTTCATCCCATTATCTGACTCTTGCTGATTCACTTTATCCCAGTTTAATCCCTTGTTACAGTTTGTAACACTTCTTCAAATGTTTCTTTTAGTGCATTTCCTTTGATGGGTGTGAGCATTCAGATTCAGGGTTAATGACAAACAAAGCATTATCTACTCCAGCCCTCCTCTTGCCCAGTTTCTAGCTTGGTCCTTTCTCCTCACCTCTAGTCTAAAGAAGTTCTAACTTTTAATCTTCTAGTAATCAACATTTAAATTAAATACTCTAATTAGGAGGTCTCAGGCACCCATTCCATCTCTCCCTTCTCCCTTTCTCCATGGATGTTCTTTACAGTCCTTTTATATAAAGTCTCAGCTTAATTGATTCAGGTTTTTTTCCAAGTTCTCTTTAGGCATCTCACCTCATAAAAATCTTCCAGGTGTTCTTGTTCATGAACTCTTTTTTTCCACAGATGTTTCTTCAGAGCCTGCCACCTTCTATTCCACTCACATGATATGTGATGATTGATGCATCAGTGAATGATACTACTGTATCTACTTTCTCTCTTCCTTTCAGATTACTCATTTTCCCCACCATGGTGTCTCCCACTGCTGCTTTATATTGAGTATAGTTTTATTTCATACAGAAGCACATCCATCTGCCCTAATACTAAGCAACTTGCTGATAACAGTTTTGGTCATCAGCATCCACGGGATAGGTGTATGTCTCTACTGCTACCACGTGTTGCAAAGCATTTCCTTGTAACCAATATTAAATGTGTTATTATAAAAGCAAAATGCCACCATTCATCATGTGTGACAGGAAAAGATCAGAACATTCAGGGGAACTGATAATGTCTCATATCCCTTCAACAGTAGGAAATCTGTTATATTAACTGCCTATGTGATCCTGTGTTGTACACCACCAGGCACAAAACAGAGGTGAATGAATAGTAGAGTCTTACTGTAGGATTCTGAACTAGGGAGATTTCAGTCCTGGGGATTTGATTTAATCCTAAACCTATAACCAAGACGTATCAGATTGGAAGATTTTCTATATTAGCATCCCATTAACTGTCTTCCCTGATGCTCTGAAATTTTCCAACTTTACCAGCAATCTTTCTTCTCTTACTCTTCCTAAAACTCAAAATCCTAGCTGTAAACACACCTTCAGCTTCTCCCCCTTCTTCATCCCACTCATCCAGTCCTTTAAATCTTACTTTTTTTTTTCTTCATTTTTTGAGGTATACCTTTTGTCCTTCCTACAATCAAGTCTTCTAGCTGGACCCTCATTCATATCTTAAAAAATCAAACATACTTCACTTTGACCTTCTCAAGGAAACTTTCTGAGTGTATTTCAACCTTTGAAAATGTGTAGTATATTCTTGGTCTATTAGCTGGATTGTTTTAACTAGAAGCTCTTCTCTTCTAAAACATATAAAATTTAAGAATATTTTATTCCCCCATTTAAATAATAATTGAAATAATACTGTACCTTTCACTTGCTTGAAATTGATCTTAACTTTCAATTTATCAGTTATTCCAGGCACAAAACTTCACTTGCCTGCTTGCCTAGTTGTTCCTCTACTGGCTTTTTAACTATCAGTACCTTGTCTGCATGATCTTTATAGTTTTTGCTTCAGTCCACTGGCTGGATAACAATTACTTCAGTAACAGTGCCTACAAGAAATGGATTTAATATTAAAATGGTTAGCGCTATGATGATCTTACCATTAAAAAAAAACCACACCAAACTACACAAATAAAGACATAGCCTCTTCCTGTAACTACATCAGCTAATGTAGGTGAAAGTCAAGGCCAAGTTTTCAGGAAAAATGTTTTGAGGACTTGTGTCCCTGAAAGCTCATCTGCTTGTTGTTTTTCTCTATTCTAAGTTGAAAAGGAACACTTCACTTCCTTCAGATAACTCCTACTACATGTTTTTAAAATGTGTATGTGATTGCCACAGTCTGATCCATCCCTGAGTTTACTTACTGCAAAGCAACATACCCCAGAACCTGAGTTTAGTTACTGCAAAGCAAGAAGTAGAGATAGTTTTTAAATGTGACCTTGACAAAGTACTTCAATAACAAGATTTTGTAACTTTGCTGGAACTTTTTTTTTTTCTTGGGAGACAAGAAAGTACCATGGGCAGGTAGGAGCTGTTTATATTGCTGTTTGCAATATAATAACTCAAAAATAATGTTTTGGGGAAGAATCATATAAGATATATTTATTTTTTTCATTCCACTCTGATGAGATGATTTTCGTTATATTTGAAATTGTGCAGCTGGTTGTGTTGGAAACCTGTCATAACTTTATACCAACGTGCCTTTTAAATGGATGAACCCAAATTCTATCTTAGTATGGAATTACTTAAAATAGGAGGTTTAACTTCGCGCCTTCTAGAGGTTAGACCTTTCTAGATGACAGGCAGCAAACAAGTTTTATCAATTAATATCCTATTCCATTTCAACAAGAAAAGACTGAAAAAAAATCCCAATGTAAAGTTACTGGTGTACAAATGCTTTCAGTTCTTGTCTGTGCCAGTCCTGTATTTGTAAGAGGTAGGGAAGTAGCAGCAAGAGGGGAGCAAAGACCAACACAAGTGGTTAAAACACCTGCAAATACCTTCTTCCAGAGTGTTTCCAAGTTTCCCATGACTAATTTTTTGGTTCTGAATTTAGTGGCTGTCCAACCTGGAAAGACAGATAATCAGAAGATCAGAAAAAAAAAAAAAAAAGAGAAAGAAAAAAAAAAAGAAGGTGCTTGAGTCTTTTAAAAGGCTAGAAAAGCCATGGGGATTTGGCAGAGTAATTTACCTGCACAATTTTGGTTCCTAAACCTTACTGTCAAATTCCTAAACATTCATCTTTAGTGTATTTTTTTCAGTTTTTATATTTTTATATTACTTAGCTGACATGCTTTGCATGATATGTAGTGATATTTCACAATACACCGAAGGAATATTTGAAATGTCATAATGTAATTTTCAGTATACACTTTGGATAGATTTCTTACCTCATAATATAAGCTTTCCAAGGTATCCAGTCTTATCAAGCCAACAGGCTCCTTCAAATGTCAGTGGATTCATCCCATCATCCCACCCCGTCATCTATTTCAGGACCAGCATAAGCACCCTTTGGAGTTTCACAGTTACAACTGACATGCCAGGAAAAATGTGCAATAACGAAAAGCACAGAAAAACACATCAAAAGTAGTGCTTTGCAATTATGTATTGGAACTCTGAAGTAAGGATGTTCATTATCAGAATAAAAATAGTGTCAAAATATCCAACTCAAGTTTCTGTACTGGGTTTGTGTTGTATTGGGTTTGCATGGCAAGATTTTGGAAGCAGAGTGGGGGCTGCAGGGGTGGCTTCTGTGAGAAGCTGCTGGAAGCCACCCTCATGTCCAATAGGGACACAGGCCCGCCGGGCCCAAAGACAGACCAGCCACTGGCCAAGGCCAAGACCATCAGTGACAGTGGTAGTGCCTCTGGGATAACATGGCTCAGAATGGGGCTGTGGGGAGTAATGGAGAATGAGTAATTGCAGCAGGGAGATAGACAGTGAGATGTGAGAAAAATAACCCTGCAGACCCCCGGGTCAGTG
>NW_010238123.1:0-7634 GCF_000690775.1 Eurypyga helias | reverse complement strand
CCTGGGACGAGGGGCGCTGGGGCGGTGCTGAGTCACGGGGGTCCGGCGCGGCCATGGCGGGCACTCGTGCTGCCCGGCCGGAGATCCTCACCGGGGGAGAGGCGTCTCTTGTCCCCCCCTCCCTGCGCAGGCCGGTCTTCGCTAGGCATCTTCGTGGGTGCTCGGGGCTGGGAAGGCACGAAGGACGCGTGGCTGCCGTTAAAGCCCTTCCAGGAGCCAGGGGCTTCTCGCGCGGCAGCTCTCGCTCAGGGAGGTCATGCCTTCAGCCTCCGTGGTGGAGAGCAGTGCTGTGGCCACCTAAAACGGGCTGGGCACTAGCATGTCTTGATAGCATTACTTTTTGGGAGTATTTTATGTTTTTCACTTTATGTTTGAATTTCACTTTGATTTTCCCTTTTGCCACATTTTACTGGTAATGTCTGGCTTTAATGCTTTCACTTAAAGCTATCTCAGAAAGGTCTGGTTAGTGTTGAGTATGTTAGTTGGTCGATGCTTTATATGCATGTAATAACATGTATTTTAGGGTTTTCTAATAGCTGTTAAGTTACTGGCAGTTAACATACTGGTACAAAACACATTAGGTGTAAGCATGAATTTTGTGTTGGATCCAACAGTGCTGCTGGAGGAAGCTCATCACTGTCACTTTCCAGCGACTATTGCTGTCACCTTTCTGAATTTGTTATCCATTGGCTTATTGGTGGGGCAATTTGTATCAACAATTCTAAAATCACTTCAGTGAACTAGGCATGAAAATAGTGGTCTGGGTTAAAATGGATTTACTTAGGCTATGGAGGTGTGTTTTTTTGGTCTTCTGCTACAAGTTACTGGTTTCGCAGTTTCAGTCAACTGGCAAAATAGACCACTTGAATACATCTTGTTCTCTTTATGGAAGCCTTAAATCATGGATAAAATCAGTTTGATCATACTTGATTGTGTCTGTATTGAAGTAAATGAAGGAATGGTCAGACATGTTCCCTTCAGTCCTGTCAGCCGAGCATGACCTGCCTTTTTCCTTTCCATCCCTGCAGTCCAGGGTGGGAATGAGCAAGGGATAATTATGTGTTGAACTGTTTCAGACAGTTCCAAAAAATGTCTTGCCAGTACTTTAACTGTTATCAGAGCCTCTGAAAAAATTCTAATTTAGTGTGGGTTTTGGTGGGGTGTTTTTTGTTTGTTTGGTTTCTCTGTGTGTGGGGGTGGGGTTTTTTGGTTTGGTTTTTTTTTTTTTTTTTTAAGAGACTCTAAAGTATAGGGTAGGTACATGAATAGTTTAAGGAGCATTTGAGCATTTTGTTTCACTGTCTTGGCCTAAGGAGCCATATGAAAGGGTTCTGGTTCTGTTAAAGTAATCCTCACTTTTTTTTTTTTGTTCCAGAATTCCAGAGGCACTACTTATCTGTTGAAGGACAGTATCCCAGTTGCTGATTTTTCAGCTTCAGGATCATTTGAAGGTTATGATCTCCTGCGTAGAGGGTGTGTTTTATATTTTTTTTTGTGTTGAATTGAGCCGTAGCCAATGTTGAACTTCAGCTATAGGAAGAAAGCATGTGTTAAATAATGGCTTTTTAAAGGAGATTCTTGGAAGATGTGTCACAAAAGCTATAGTCTGAAGTGCACGTACTTAATCTGATTCTTTCAAGAGTGAATTTTCTGTGAAACATCACTCGAAGTAGGTAACATTAATGGACTTCTACCTGCGTGATACTGCTCAAGAGATGGCAAGGCATTGATAATTAAGAAATATATGCTAGTTTTAATATACATGTATATGAGTGTGCTGTAGCACTGGGAAATTAACTTCAGGATTGATACAAAAAGTGAAGCTATTACAGTAAAGAGAATGGGTTTGGGTTTTGCTATTTTACATGAATGCAAAACTATGTACATGTTTTGGGTAATGAATCTAAAATAAGTTCACAGGGTTTGAAATGCAGGCAATACAACTATGAATGTGGGGGGAAGGTATGTGCAATATTCAGTTGCAAAAGCTTGGAGGGGGACGTTTTACAAGGGCCTGTAGTGACAGGACAAGGGGTAATGGGTTTAAATTGGAAGTGGGGAGGTTTAGATTAGATATCAGGAAGAAGTTCTTCCCAGAGAGGGTGGTGAGGCACTGGCACAGGTTGCCCAGAGAAGCTGTGGATGCCCCATCCCTGGAAGTGTTCAAGGCCAGGCTGGATAAGGCTTTGAGCAACCTGGTCTAGTGGAAGGTGTCCCTGTCCATGGCAGGGGGGTTGGAACTGGATGATCTTTAAGGTTCCTTGCAAGCCAAACCAGTCTGTGATTCTGTGATTAAACCAGATACTCTGTAGCTTGGACCCAATTAAATCTATGATGTTTTTATTTATTAATATTTTTTCTATTTATGAAGGAGGTAGAGGAATAAATTAATTAATAAATTTAAAATATTTTTCCTGATAGTGCTGTCTAGTTTCCTTACTTGCTGTTTCACTATTAACTGGGGGTTTTTTTGGTAGTTCAAACTGCTAAATGTGTGTCTCTGTGGGTTGGTATTTGTATCTGAGATAAGTTTTGGAATGCAACTTAAAAAACGTCTTGATTGATTTGAAGTTCAATTTTTTACTTTTATTTCTAGCTTTACAAGTGTGAAAAATGAGTTGTTGCCCAGTCACCCTCTGGAGTTGTCAGAAAAAAATGTAAGTGTAACATCAAGTGTCGCTATCTTCCCTCTTATCTAATTATGGAGCTTAAATTAAATACAGTGAGCTGGACTGCTTTATGCAGTAACAAGGGATGAGCAGGGTCTTTGCCTTTAACAGGATAAAGGTGTTCAACATTAGTAATGTTTTCTTTATAAGAATAATATTGTTTGCAAATTTGTTTAATGTTAACTTCTCGCTTGTGACCTTACTTCAGGTATGAAAGCAAGTTTCCAAGTAGGGATTTACTTAAGGTTTAGTCATCTAAAAGTTACTAAGCTAGTTGTGTGTGCAGCCTCTGTAGTTAGGTGGGGGGCACACCTGTCACTTCCGGAAGGCTGGTCTTCCCATTTTGTTTATAGGTTTACCATTTATCTTCATTTTCAGGCTGTGAACACATACTTTTCATTAAATTACTTGATCCCATCTAGAAATTTTACACTTAAGAGTTTGTCGTAAGCGTATGCACTCTTGCGCATCTCCATCAACACTTGTGGACCACTTAGGAGTGGTCTGGGGTAATAGGTTTAAGGTAGAGGGAGATTAAACTGACCGCCTTCGCTAAATATCTTGTTGAACTGAATCCTGTCTCTGGTGTCTGTTTTGTCAGCACAGATTTGCTGTTATAAAATGTCCTGAAGCAAACACAGTATTTGGGTGCAATGTTCCAAATTGCTGAGCTAATCAGCGTGACGAGGTCTGAATGTAATGTATTCTAACTCTGACCACACTAGGGTTGTCTTGGGCTTAAAGACTGATGTTAACGTGACACCAGCTTCACGACCTTACATATGAATACTATAAATGTTTCAGAGCTATTTGTCATTTGATTTTTTTGTTTGTGGGTTTTTTTTGTTTGTTTGTGGTTTGGGTTTTTTTTTGTTACAACTGACTGCAATAACTTAGTTTTTGATTCTGTTCTTGCTGTAGAAAACGTACGTAATTAAAAGATTACATGCTAGAGTGAAAAAAATCCACGGAAATACATAAAGCAGTGTGATCCGTAAGGAGTATGTGAAACTTGTAAATTGGTGTTGTTTTTTTTTCCCCCACATGTTGTTTGGTTAGTTTTTCTGCAAGTTTATGGCTGATTTTCCCAATAATTATTTTCATGTTCATTTGAATGGGGAAAAAACCTGAGGTAGTTACAGCTGTTTTCACTGCTGTAAATAGTATGTTACAGTCATAGTAGTAGAAACCAAATCTTTTGTCTACCCAGATTAGGACACACCTACCTTTATAAAATAAAAGAAGTGGGAAAATAATATGACCAGAACTGTAAGTTCAGGGTGAGGCATATAAATGGTAATTTCTGCTAACTTTTGAGGAGCATTCAATACAGGTTGTTATGAAGAAAATGTATGTTATGCCTTTGGTTTTTATTTTCCTGTTGGTTTTTGAGATCCCTTTGCATAAATGGGATGATACTATTGTAATAGGTGGCTTTTGTCATAGTGATTGGGTACAGGTTTTAACATGAGATTTGTATTTTTTGCTTTACTTTACAATATTGTATTGCGTCAACTTTACAGGCATATGACTAGTATAGAACCCAAATTTGAGACTGAATTACTCAAGCTTAACTTTAATGTAAACATAAATTATTTTTGTGTACTTCAGTGTTTGTGAGCCAACACTTCTTTGTTAAAAGCACCCTCTACTGAGTAGATTTTCTTTCCCTCTTACTTTTAGAGTAGTTGGTAAAATTACAAGTTTTCTTTTGTTTTTCAGAGTCAAGCAGAGTACACGTGGTGCTCTGTCTTCCCACTTGATCAGAAAAGTATTGCAGGTGTTTTCAAGTAGAGTCTTTGATGGCTAACAATAATATCAATTGTGGCTTTCAAGTTTGTGTTCTTACTCTAAGCCAGACTTTGTCGGCATGAATTGGAAGCAATGTTGTAGCAACGTAAAGTGGTGCAAAATGACACCACTTGGTGGTGGTACGTGTCTTGATTGTCAAAAATAACAAAATTAAATTGCTACTATTGATTTGTAATAGAATCCAGCAAAAAGCAATTTCAGTTTCAGGAAACAAATATAACTGCATCACTCTCTTACGTGTACATTTGAGACGCATGTGACAGAATCACTGCATTTTTACATATAAATTTGATAAGCATCTTCATCTAAGTAGGATTTCATAAATCTTTTCTATGCCTGTACTTAAAAGTAACTTTTTCTAAAATAAAAATCAATGTTGTTTCTGATAGTTCCAGTTAAATCAAGATAAAACAAACTTTGATACACTGAGAAACATTCAAGGACTCCATGCAACTTTGAAGCTGCAGATGGAATTCAGAGCAGTGAAACAGGTAGGCATTCGTATCCAACTGGTATAGCTTAAACCACTTGAAAAATGTTTTATCTCAGAACGTGCTTTCAGAGTGGTCTTTTGTTGAAATAGCTTATGTTGTCAGTAAAAAGTCTTTCACCAGACTGTTTTTGTGAAAACCAAACGTTGCAATTAATAGTTTCCAGAACAGTCAATATGCTAAAGCCTTTCGGCTGCTGTTCTTTTATTGGCTACTGGGTGAATTGGTAACTGCTCTAGCTCTTCTGTGGACTCCAGCTTCCTGTATGCCTTCAGAGAAAAGCAGGAGGAATCGAGTATTAATTCCTAAAATTAATATTCTCCTCCGTAGAACGTATGACCTTGTGGGAAGGAATCCCTGCGTTTGTAGGGCAAAGATTTAGAGATCTGAAGCAGGTAGTCATTTGGGCACGGATAAGTAATGAGAAGCCTGAAGCGGAGAACTTGCTATGTGCTTATTATTGTTCTGCAGCCTTTCTTGCAAGATCAGGGGAGGTCTGCAGGGAGTTAGTTTTAAACTCTTAATTGGGATGCTGAGTCTGTCTCCTTTTCCTTGTCATCTAGGATGGAGAGTAACTGGAGGCTGACTTTGTCCCTTAGGAAACACAGAAAGCTCATTGATCCTAGTAAACTATTTTTTGGCTTGTTGAAGGTTGTCCAACTATTAAGAGATGTTTTTCTAAGTGAGTTGGAGTAGCTTTATACTCCCTTCCAGTGTAGCAGGCGCTACTGAACCACAGTGAACTACATTAAACCTGGTAGAAATGACTGGTCCTGAAGGTGTGAAAGTGGGACAGGATGTATGAAAATATTCCTTCATCTTGGCTGTGGTGTCTTAGGAGATAAAAGTCTTTTTTCCTGTTGATGTTAGTATGTGGCAGAAGATGAGGCCAGGTGAGGGTATCCTGCTGGTGTGTCCCCACAGGTATGGGTGATGGTGGGGGAAATAGGGTGATTAGAAGGTCTTTCACTCACAGCTTCGTGTTAGATACGCAAATTCTCTTGTGGTTTAATTTCACTGTTCCAAAATATTTATTGGAACAGTGTATTTGAATTTGACAGTTGTACCAGTAGTGATTATGGAAGTCCTGGACATATTTTGTGTGTGAAGAGGTAGCTACATGATGATTTTATGGCTGTACAATATGTTCATGCTATGACTGAAGTATCGCCACTCGTAGTGAATGCGGTTGTAAGTACAGGATGTGCCATTCTCAGAATATTTGGGATCTGAATGCTGCGTGTTCCACTTGAATTTCTTTTGTAATCCTGTGGGTGAAGGGCACAAGAGAGTCTTGAAAGTAACTGGGTGGAGATCAGAGAAATGCAATTATAATTTAGATTAATTGCACGGAGGGTTGTGTTTAGATGTGAAAACCACTATAGCTCTTTCACTTACACCCTGACTTGTGTCAGAGGTGTAGGAAGCTTAGAATGTGCTTTCCCAGCACTGGCAGTGTATGTCAGTCACCCAGTACTGACCTCAGGGTGTTGCAGTGAGCCTCCCCAGCTTCATGTGATAACAGAGGAGGGGGGTAAAAAAAAACACCCACTACTTTTTTTTTTTTTAAACTGCACTATTTGCTGTAGTAGCTACACTGCAGTGAAAGCTACAAATCTAGTGAAAGGCTGCTCTTTTCAAAACAGAGGTAAACAATAGCAGGTGGTGGTGTTAGGTTTTGCTGTTTATGTGTGCCAGTGGTTCTCTTATTTCATCGTTTCTGAAAAAGGCTGCTCTTTTCAAAACAGAGAGGTAAACAATAGCAGGTGGTGGTGTTAGGTTTTGCTGTCTATGTGTGCCAGTGGTTCTCTTACTTCATCATTGTTTCTGAAGGAAGAAGTGACTTTGCCCGCCACTTTCCTCAGTCACTTCAGACTGAGAAATCCAAATACAAACCTTCACACTTCCAGATTGCAGAAACTTGAACTCTTGCTGTCTTTTAACAGGTCCAGCGTCTCCCCTTTCTTCACAGCGCAAACATAGCACTGGATACTCTGAGGGGAAATGATGAATGCATCAGTTTTGAGGATATCCTTAATGGTAAGTACATTCTGTTTTGAATGTTATGGAAACATTCAAAGGTAAAATTCGGGAACTGTGAAGTTCTTTGCCTCTGCGGAATAAGAGAATTAACTGCACAAAACACAAAGGAAAAGTTGAATTCTTAAAGGCAAAGCATCACTGGGGGAAGGAAAAATAAATGTGGTTCAGCCATTAGTTGAGTGGGAATTGTTCTGAAATACCGAGTAAGCCAGTATTTGCTTATAGGCTGGGTTTCTACAGGAGTAGATTATGTGCTTATGTTGTATGCCTGTTTCATCAGAAACTTCTGAACTACTTGTGCAGATTTTGACAGGTAGAGGTTACAAAGATACAAAGGTTTACTAAGTTCTGTAATTAAAAAGAAAGAAACACTAGAGGAGAGAGATGGAACTGATGAACCAGACATGTGGTGTGGGGAAGGCTCCCTCAAATCAACTCTGTAGTTTGCAGTAGCGTGGTGGACTGCTGACATTTAGTACAGGTAGAATAGGATGGAACTGATGAACCAGACATGTGGCTTGGGGAAGGCTCCCTCAAATCAACTTGGTAGTTTGCAGTTGCGTGGTGGGCCACTGACAGTACAGGTGGAATAGAATAAACCTGGAAAAATAGTTTTTTA